>NC_053025.1:78947840-79150005 GCF_003073215.2 Triticum urartu
ATTCATATGGTAGGAATGGAATGTCTTGGTCTCAACACATGAGTAGGTGGTTCTCTCTCAGAACATATGAGTTGGAATGGTGTGTGTGTTCTGATGGCCCTCTCCTCGAATGAGAAGGAGGTGGAGGGGTATATATAGCCTCCACACAAAATCCAACCGTTACACAGTTTTCCAATCTCGGTGGGACCGAATCAATAAACTCGGTCGGACCGAAAATGTAAACCTAGTGACCGTTAGAGATTTTTGGTGGGACTGACATGCAACTCGGTAGGACCGATATGGTTAGGGTTTGGGCATAACGTAATCTCGGTGAGACCGATTACACAAACTCAGTGAGACCGAATTTGGTAATTAGCTAACCAGAGAGTTGGTCGGGCAAACTCGGTGGGACCGATTTGCTCTTTCGGTGAGACCGAGTGGAACTCGGTGAGACCGAAAAGTTACAAAGGGGAAACACTAAGTTTACATTGCAATCTCGGTGGGACCGATCCACTCTTTCGGTGAGACCGAAAAGTTACGAAAGGGAAACAGAGAGTTTGCAATCCCATCTCGGTGAGACCGAGATCCCTATCGGTAGAACCGAATTGCTAGGGTTTGGCAGTGGCTAATGACAAGCGAAACTCGGTGGCGCCGGATAGGAAGAATCGATAGGACCGAGTTTGGCTTAGGGTTTAGGTCATATGTGGATATGGGAAAGTAGTTGAGGGTTTTGGAGCATATCACTAAGCACATGAAGCAAGAGGCTCATTAAGCAACACCTCATCCCTCCTTGATAGTATTGGCTTTTCCTAAAGACTCAATGTGATCTTGGATCACTAAAATATAAAATGAAGAGTCTTGAGCTTTTGAGCTTGAGCCAATCCTTTGTCCTTAGCATTTTGAGGGTTCCACTTTCACATCCATGCCATGCCAATCATTGAGCTTTCCTGAAATAATCATCTTGGAATAGCATTAGCTCAATGAGCTATATGTTGTTATGAATTACCAAAACCACCTAGGGATAGTTGCACTTTCATTCGTCTCCTACATCGTCGTCCATACCGTCGATGTCTTTGGAGTCGAAGTCGAGCATGTCGGTTAAATCATCGACAGTGGCTACAAAGTGGGTGGTGGGTGGGCGTCGAATTTCTTCGTCGTCCGCATCCCAGTCCTGTTGGCCATAATCCGGCCAGGGCTCTCCTGACAAAGAGAGAGACCTTAGTGAATTCAGAATGTCGCCGAAGGGGGAGTGCTGAAAGATATCCGCGGCGGTGAATTCCATGATCGGCGCCCACTTGGATTCGATTGGCAGGAGCGCGGATGGTTCGGGGTCCGGAAGAGAGTCCGGCACCTTGGAGTCACGGGTTGCACAGAGGATTATGCTGGTGTTTGGCTCGATCACCGTCGAGACTGCAGCCCCTGAGGCGGTGTCTAGCCACCCGTCCTTGATTGGCGCAGTTGGCTCCGAGCTAAGGGTCGGAGCTGGTGTGGGCACGGCCTTTGGAGTACCGTCCGGTGGCAGAGCTAGGTCATGCCCATCGAGACAGTGCAGCGCGCCCGGCTGTGGCTCGAATCCGTCGAAGATCAAGTCTCCAGGATGTCGGCCGTGTAGTTCAAACTTCCAAATCTGACCTGATGGCCAGGGGCGTAGCTTTCAATCTGCTCCAGATGGCCAAGCGAATTAGCCCGCAGTGCAAAGCCGCCGAATACGAAGATCTGTCCGGGGAGAAAAGTCTCACCCTGGACCGCATCGCTACCGATGATAGTAGGAGCCATCAAGCCTGACGGCAACGACACAGAGGAACTCTCAATGAAAGCACCAATGTCGGTGTCAAAACCGGCGGATCTCGGGTAGGGGGTCCCGAACTGTGCGTCTAGGCCGGATGGTAACAGGAGGCAAGGGACACGATGTTTTACCCAGGTTCGGGCCCTCTTGATGGAGGTAAAACCCTACGTCCTGCTTGATTGATATTTATGATATGGGTGTTACAAGAGTAGATCTACCACGAGATCAGAGAGGCTAAACCCTAGAAGCTAGCCTATGGTATGATTGTATGTTGTGATTGTTGTCCTACGGACTAAAACCCTCCGGTTTATATAGACAACGGAGAGGGTTAGGGTTACACAAGGTCGGTTACAAAGGAGGAGATATCCATATACGTATTGCCTAGCTTGCCTTCCACGCCAAGTAGAGTCCCATCCGGACACGAGACGAAGTCTTCAATCTTGTATCTTCATACTCTAACAGTCCGGCCAATGGAGATAGTCCGGCTATCCGGAGACCCCCTAATCCAGGACTCCCACACTCCCCCAAGCTTGGCAGTTGCCAAGGGGAGTACCCATACCCATGTGATTATATCTCCTTTATTGGTGAAGAAGGTGGAGGTGACGGATAATCGCACATCGAGCGTAAGAGGTCCTCCAGCTTGCGAATAATGCCCTTGAGTGCGACAATATGCTCCTTCAACAAAATGTTTTCTTGTGTGAGATACTTGTTTTGAACACGAGCTAACTCAATCATCTTGAAAGCTTCGATCTCAGTTGGGGTAAGAAGGTTATGATCAATTTGAAGGGTGTCTTTTGCTGCTGGAGCTTGATCCTCCGTGGTCTTCTTGATCCTTTCATCCTTGTTGACCCTCATGGGTTCTTCCCTCTTCAGGTCTATCTTCATTAGCCAAGCATCGTTGTTACCATTGTTGGAGGAGGGAGACAACATGATGCCTAACCTGGAAAACCCTGACAGAAAACAGCCCGAAACAAGAACAGAGGAGGTTTGCATGATACGGGAGTCAAAACCTTCGGGAGAATATATAATGAAATTTTACCGACCAAAATACGTAATGTGCAAGAAAAGGAGTCCGGAGGGCACACAAGGCACTCACGAGGTAGGGGGTGCACCCAGGGGGGTAGGGCGCGCCCACCACCCTCGTTTCCTTCCCGGATTGCTACTTATTTTTCTATTTTTCTAAATATTCCAAAACGGAGAAATATTGCCTTAAAAATTGTTTTGGAGTCGGTTTACTTACCTTACCACATACCTATTCCTTTTCGGAGTTTGAAATGTTCCGGAAAGTGTCCTTTATGTATTCCTCCGGGGTTATGGTTTCAATAATATTGGTTTCAACATTTATGGGATTACCTGAGATATAATGTTTAATTCTTTGACCATTTACCACCTTCGGATTTGTGCCCTCGAAGTTGTTGATTTTTATGGCACCGGAACTATAGACCTCTTCGATGATGTAGGGGCCTTCCCATTTAGAGAGAAGTTTTCCTGCAAAAAATCTTAAACGAGAGTTGTATAGCAATACATAATCACCTACATTAAACTCACGCTTTTGTATCCTTTTGTCATGCCATCTTTTAACTTTTTCTTTAAACAACTTGGCATTTTCATAAGCTTGGGTTCTCCATTCATCAAGTGAGCTAATATCAAATAACCTCTTCTCACCGGCAAGTTTAAAATCATAGTTGAGTTCTTTAATAGCCCAGTATGCCTTATGTTCTAGTTCGAGAGGTAAGTGACATGCTTTTCCATAGACCATTTTATACGGGAACATACCCATAGGATTTTTGTATGTAGTTCTATAGGCCCATAATGCATCATCAAGTTTCTTAGACCAATTCTTCCTAGACCTATTAACAGTCTTTTGCAAAATTAATTTGAGCTCTCTATTGCTCAACTCTACTTGACCACTAGACTGTGGGTGATAAGGGGTTCTATGATTAACATCATATTTAGCAAGCATTTTACGGAAAGCACCATGAATAAAGTGTGAACTACCATCAGTCATTAAATATCTAGGGACTCCAAACTTCGGAAAAATAACTTCTTTAAGCATTTTAATAGAAGTGTTATGATCAGCACTACTAGTTGGAATAGCTTCTACCCACTTAGTAACGTAATCAACAACAACTAGAATATGTGTATATCCATTAGAGGCAGGAAAAGGTCCCATATAATCAAAGCCCCAAACATCAAACGGTTCAATAACAAGTGAATAATTCATAGGCATTTCTTGACGTCTACTAATATTACCAATTCTTTGACATTCATCACAAGACAAGACAAACTTACGGGCATCCTTGAAGAGAGTAGGCCAATAAAAACCAGATTGCAATACCTTATGTGCAGTTCTATCTCCAGCGTGGTGTCCTCCATAAGACTCGGAATGACACTTGCGTAGGATATGTTCCTGTTCATGCTCAGGTACACAACGTCTAATAACACCATCTACTCCTTCCTTATAAAGATGTGGGTCATCCCAAAAGTAATGTCTTAAATCATAGAAAAACTTTTTCTTTTGCTGGTATGTGAAGCTAGGTGGTATAAACTTAGCAACAATATAATTAGCATAATCAACATACCATGGAGTACTACGAGAAGTACTTATAACATTTAATTGTTCATCAGGAAAGTCATCATTAATAGGTAGTGGGTCATCAAGAATATTTTCTAACCTAGACAAGTTGTCTGCAATGGGGTTCTCAGCTCCCTTTCTATCAACAATATTCAAATCAAATTCTTGTAGCAAGAGAACCCATCTAATAAGTCTAGGTTTAGCATCTTTCTTTTCCATAATATATTTAATAGCAGCATGACCAGTGTGAATAGTTACTTTAGAATCAACAATATAAGATATGAACTTATCACAAGCAAATACAACTGCTAAAAGTTCCTTTTCAGTAGTAGCATAATTTCTTTGAGCATTGTCTAGAGTGTTACTAGCATAATGGATAACATTTAATTTCTTATCAACTCTTTGCCCTAGAACAACACCTATAGCATAATCACTAGCATCACACATAATTTCAAAGGGTAAATTCCAATCAGGTGGCTGAACAATAGGTGCAGAGACTAATGCTTTCTTAAGTATTTCAAATGCTTCTACACAATCATCATCAAAGACAAATGGTATATCTTTTTGCAATAAAATAGTCAGAGGCCGAGAAATTTTTGAGAAGTCCTTAATGAACCTCTTGTAAAATCCGGTGTGACCAAGGAAACTTCTTATACCTTTGATATCCTTGGGACATGGCATCTTTTCAATAGCATCAACCTTGGCCTTATCAACTTCAATACCTCTTTCAGAAACTTTGTGCCCCAAAACAATACCTTCATTAACCATAAAGTGGCACTTTTCCCAATTCAAGACAAGATTAGTTTCTTCACATCTCTACAAAACTCGATCAAGATTGCTCAAGCAATCATCAAAAGAGGAACCATAGACGGAAAAGTTGTTAGGGAACATAGTAATTTCAAAAAAATTCCTACGCACACGCAAGATCATGGTGATGCATAGCAACGAGAGGGGAGAGTGTTGTCTACGTACCCTCGTAGACCGACAGCGGAAGCGTTATGACAACGCGGTTGATGTAGTCGTACGTCTTCACGGCTCGACCGATCAAGCACCGAAACTACGGCACCTCCGAGTTTTAGCACACGTTCAGCTCGATGACGATCCCCGGACTCCGATCTAGCAAAGTGTCGGGGAAGAGTTCCGTCAGCATGACGGCGTGGTGACGATCTTGATGTTCTACCGTCGCAGGGCTTCGCCTAAGCACCGCTACAATATTATCGAGGATTATGGTGGAGGGGGGCACCGCACACGGCTAAGAGAACGATCATGAAGATTAACTTGTGTGTCTAGAGGTGCCCCCTGCCCTCGTATATAAAGGAGCAAGGGGGGAGGAGGCCGGCCCTAGGAGGGGCGCGCCAGGGGAGTAGGATTCCTGCTCCTAGTTGGAGTAGGTTTCCTCCTTTCCTGTCCAACTAGGAGAAGGGGGGAAAGGGGGGAAGAGGGGAAGGAAGGGAGAGAGGGGCCACGCCCCAAACCCCTTGTCCAATTCGGACTAGGCTTGGGAGGGGCGCGCGCCACCTCCTGGTCCTTCCCACTAAGGCCCATTAAGGCCCATTGCTTCTTCCTCGTATTCCCGTAACTCCCCGGTACCTCCGAAAATACCCGAATCACTCGGAACCTTTCCGATGTCCGAATATAGTCATCCAATATATTGATATTTACGTATCGACCATTTCGAGACTCCTCGTCATGTCCCCGATCTCATCAGGGACTCCGAACTCCTTCGGTACATCAAAACTTATAAACTCATAATATAACTATCATCGAAACCTTAAGCGTGCGGACCCTACGGGTTCGAGAACAATGTAGACATGACCAAGACATGTCTCCGGTCAATAACCAATAGCGGAACCTGGATGCTCATATTGGCTCCCACATATTCTACGAAGATCTTTATCGGTCAGACCGCATAACAACATACGGTGTTCCCATTGTCATCGGTATGTTACTTGCCCGAGATTCGATCGTCGGTATCTTAATACCTAGTTCAATCTCGTTACCGGCAAGTCTCTTTACTCGTTCCATAATACATCGTCTCACAACTAACTCATTAGTTGCAATGCTTGCAAGGCTTATGTGATGTGCATTACCGAGAGGGCCCAAAGATACCTCTCCGACAATCGGAGTGACAAATCTTAATCTCGAAATACGCCAACCCAACATGTACCTTTGGAGACACCTGTAGAGCTCCTTTATAATCACCCAATTACGTTGTGACGTTTGGTAGCACACAAAGTGTTCCTCCGGCAAACGGGAGTTGCATAATCTCATAGTCATAGGAACATGTATATGTCATGAAGAAAGCAATAACAACATACTAAACGATCGGGTGCTAAGCTAATGGAATGGGTCATGTCAATCACATCATTCTTCTAATGATGTGATCCCGTTAATCAAATAACAACTCTTTTGTTTATGGTTAGGAAACATAACCATCTTCAATTAACGGGCTAGTCAAGTAGAGGGATACTAGTGACACTCTGTTTGTCTATGTATTCACACATGTATTATGTTTCCGGTTAATACAATTCTAGCATGAATAATAAACATTTATCATGATATGAGGAAATAAATAATAACTTTATTATTGCCTCTAGGGCATATTTCCTTCAGTCTCCCACTTGCACTAGAGTCAATAATCTAGTTCACATCGCCATGCAATTCAACACTAATAGTTCACATAACCATGTGATTAACACCCATAGTTCACATCGTCATGTGACCTATACCCAAAGGGTTTACTAGAGTCAGTAATCTAGTTCACATCGTTTATGTGATTAACACCCAAAGAGTACTAAGGTGTGATCATGTTTTGCTTGTGAGATAATTTTAGTCAACGGGTCTGTCACATACAGATCCGTAAGTATTTTGCGAATTCTATGTCTACAATGCTCTGCACGGAGCTACTCTAGCTAATTGCTCCCACTTTCAAGATGTATCTAGATCGAGGCTTAGAGTCATCCAGATCTGTGTCAAAACTTGCATCGACGTTACTTTTTACGACGAACCTTTTGTCACCTCCATAATTGAGAAATATTTCCTTATTCCACTAAGGATAATTTTGACCGCTGTCTAGTGATCTAATCTTAGATCACTATTGTAATCCCTTGCATAACACAGTGTAGGGTATACGATAGATCTGGTACGCAGCATGGCATACTTTATAGAACCTATGGCTGAGGCATAGGGAATGACTTTCATTCTCTTTCTATCTTTTGTCGTGGTCGGGCTTTGAGTCTTACTCAATTTCACACCTTGTAACACAGCCAAGAACTCTTTCTTTGACTGTTCAATTTTTGAACTACTTCAAAATATTGTCAAGGTATGTACTCATTGAAAAAACTTATCAAGCGTCTTGATCTATCTCTATAGATCTTGATGCTTAATATGTAAGCAGCTTCACCGAGGTCTTTCTTTGAAAAACTTCTTTCAAAACACTCCTTTATGCTTTGTAGAATAATTCTACATTATTTCCGATCAACAATATGTCATTCATATATACTTATCAGAAATGCTATAGTGCTCCCACTCACTTGTAAATACAGGCTTCACCGCAAGTCTGTATAAAACTATATGCTTTGATCATCTCATCAAAGCGCATATTCCAACTCCGAGATGCTTGCACCAGTCCATAGATGGATCGCTGGAGCTTGCACATTTTGTTAGCACCTTTAGGATTGACAAAACCTTCTGGTTGTATCATATACAACTCTTCTTTAATAAATCCATTAAGGAATGCAGTTTTGTTTATCCATTTGCCGGATTTCATAAAATGCGGCAATTGCTAACATGATTCGGACAGATTTAAGCATAGATACGAGTGAGAAACTCTCATCATAGTCAACACCTTGAACTTGTCAAAAACCTTTTTGCGACAAATCTAGCTTTGTAGATAGTAACACTACTATCAGCGTCTGTCTTCCTCTTGAAGATCCATTTAATCTCAATGGCTCGCTGATCATTGGGCAGGTCAATCAAAGTCCATACTTTGTTCTCATACATGGATCTCATCTCAGATTTCATGGCCTCAAGCCATTTCGCAGAATCTGGGCTCATCATCGCTTCCTCATAGTTCGTAGGCTCGTCATGGTCAAGTAACATGACCTCCAGAACTGGATTGCCGTACCACTCTGGTGCGGATCTCACTTTGGTTTACCTACGAGGTTCAGTAGTAACTTGATCTGAAGTTACATGATCATCATCATTAGCTTCCTCACTAATCGGTCTAGTAGTCACAGGAACAGATTTCTGTGATGAACTACTTTCCAATAAGGGAGCAGGTACAGTTACCTCATCAAGTTCTACTTTCCTCCCACTCACTTCTTTCGAGAGAAACTCCTTCTCTAGAAATGATCCATTCTCAGCAATGAATAACTTGCCTTCGGATCTGTGATAGAAGGTGTACCCAACAGTCTCCTTTGGGTATCCTATGAAGACATATTTCTCCGATTTGGGTTTTGAGCTTATCAGGATGAAACTTTTTCATATAAGCATCACAACCCAAACTTTAAGAAAGGACAACTTTGGTTTCTTGCCAAACCACAGTTCAGATTGTGTTGTCTCAACGGACTTAGATGGTGACTTAGATGGTGACCTTTTAAACGTGAATGCAGCTATCTTTAATGCATAACCCCAAAACGATATTGGTAAATCTGTAAGAAACATCATAGATTGCACTATATCCAATAAAGTACGGTTATGACATTCGGACACATCATTATGCCATGGTGTTCCAGGTGGCACAAATTTGTGAAGCTATTCCACATAGTTTTAATTGAAGACCAAACTCGTAACTCAAATATTTGTCTCTGCGATCAGATCGTAGAAACCATATTTTTCTTTTTACGATGATTTTCCACTTTACTATGAAATTCTTTGAACTTTTCAAATGTTTCAGAGTTATGTTTCATCAAGTAGATATACCTATATCTGCTCAAATCATATGTGAAGGTCAGAAAATAACGATACCCGCCACGAGCTTCAACACTCATCGGATCGCATACATTAGTATGTATTATTTCCAATAAGTCAGTTGCTCGCTCCATTGTTCCGGAGAATGGAGTCTTTAGTCATCTTGCCCATAAGGCATGGTTCGCAAGCACCAAGTGATTCATAATTAAGTGATTCCAAAATCCCATCAGCATGGAGTTTCTTCTTGCGCTTTACACCAATATGACCTAAACGACAGTGCCACAAATAAGTTGCACTATCATTATTAACTTCACATCTTTTGGTTTCAATATTATGAATATGTGTATCACTACGATCGAGATCCAATGAACTATTTTCATTGGGTGTGTAACCATATAAGGTTTTATTCATGTAAACAGAACAACAATTTATTCTCTTACGTAAATGAATAACCGTATTACAATAAACATGATCAAATCATATTCATGCTCAACGCAAACACCAAATAACACTTATTTAGGTTCAACATTAATCCCGAAAGTGTAGGGAGTGTGCGACGATGATCATATCAATCTTGGAACCACTTCCAACACACTTCGTCACTTCACCCTTAACTAGTCTCTGTTTTTTCTGCAACTCCCGTTTCGAGTTACTAATCTTAGCAACTGAACTAGTATCAAATACCGAGGGGTTGCTATAAACACTAGTAAAGTACACATCAATAACATGTATATAAAATATACTTATGTTCATTTTACCATGCTTCTTATCCGCCAATCACTTGGGGTAGTTCCGCTTCCAGTGACCAGTCCCTTTACAGTAGAAGCACTTAGTCTCAGGCTTAGGACCAGACTTGGGCTTCTTCACTTGAGCAGCAACTTGCTTGCTGTTCTTCTTGAAGTTCCCCTTCTTCCCTCTGCCCTTTTCTTGAAACTAGTGGTCTTGTCTACCATCAACACTTGATGTTTTTCTCGATTTCTACCTTCGTCAATTTCAGCATTACGAAGAGCTTGGGAATCGTTTCCATTATCCCTTGCATATCATAGTTCATCACAAAGTTCTACTAACTTGGTGATGGTGACTAGAGAATTTTGTCAATCACTATTTTATCTGGAAGATTAACTCCCACTTGATTCAAGCAATTGTAGTACCCAGACAATCTGAGCACATGCTCACTAGTTGAGCGATTCTCCTCCATCTTTTAGCTATAGAACTTGTTGGAGACTTCATATCTCTCAATTCGGGTATTTGCTTGAAATATTAACTTCAACTCCTGGAACATCTCATATGGTCCATGACGTTCAAAACGTCTTTGAAGTCCCGATTCTAAGCCGTTAAGCATGGTGCACTAAACTATGAAGTAGTCATCATATTGAGCTAGCCAAACGTTCATAACGTCTACATCTGCTCCTGCAATAGGTCTGTCACCTAGCGGTGCATCAAGGACATAATTCTTCTATGCAGCAATGAGGATAAACCTTAGATCACGGATCCAATCCGCATCATTGCTACTAACATATTTCAACACAATTTTCTCTAGGAACATATTAAAATAAACATATGAAAGCAACAACGTGAGCTATTGATCTACAACATAGATATGCTAATACTACCAGGACTAAGTTCATGATAAATTATAGTTCAATTAATCATATTACTTAAGAACTCCCACTTAGATAGACATCCCTCTAATCCTCTAAGTGATCACGTGATCCAAATCAACTAAACCATGTCCGATCATCACGTGAGATGGAGTAGTTTCAATGGTGAACATCACTATGTTGATCATATCTACTATATGATTCACGCTCGACCTTTCGGTCTCCGTGTTCCGAGGCCATATTTGTTATATGCTAGGCTCGTCAAGTTTAACCTGAGTATTCCGCGTGTGCAACTGTTTTGCACCCGTTGTATTTGAACGTAGAGCCTATCACACCCGATCATCACGTGGTGTCTCAGCACGAAGAACTTTCGCAACGGTGCATACTCAGGGAGAACACTTGTACCTTGATAATTAGTGAGAGATCATCTTATAAAGCTACCGTTGAACTAAGCAAAATAAGATGTATAAAAGATAAACATCACATGCAATCAAAAATATGTGACATGATATGGCCATCATCATCTTGTGCCTTTGATCTCTATCTCCAAAGTATCGTCATGATTTCCATCGTCACCGGCATGACACCATGATCTCCATCATCTTGATCTATATCAATGTGTCGTCACAGGGTCGTCTCACCAACTACTACTCTTGCAACTATTGCTATCGCATAGCGATAAAGTAAAGCAATTATTTGGTGCTTGCATCTTATGAAATAGAGAGACAACCATAAGGCTTTTGCCAGTTGCCGATAACTTCAACAAAACATGATTATCTCATACAACAACTTATATCTCATCACGTCTTGACCATATCACATCACAACATGCCCAGCAAAAACAAGTTAGACGTCCTCTACTTTGTTGTTGCAAGTTTTACGTGGCTGCTACGGGCTTAGCAAGAACCGTTCTTACCTACGCATCAAAACCACAACAATAGTTTGTCAAGTTGGTGCTGTTTTAACCTTCGCAAGGACCGGGTGTAGCCACACTCAGTTCAACTAAAGTTGGAGAAACTGACACCCGCCAGCCACCTGTGTGCAAAGCACGTCGGTAGAACCAGTCTCGCGTAAGCATGCGCGTAATGTCAATCCGGGCCGCTTCATCCAACAATACCGCCGAACCAAAGTATGAAATGCTGGTAAGCAGTATGACTTATATCGCCCACAACTCACTTGTGTTCTACTCGTGCACAACATCAACGCATAAAACCTAGGCTCGGATGCCACTGTTAGGGAACGTAGTAATTTCAAAAAAATTCCTACGCACACGCAAGATCATGGTGATGCATAGCAACGAGAGGGGAGAGTGTTGTCTACGTACCCTCGTAGACCGACAGCAGAAGCGTTATGACAATGCGGTTGATGTAGTCGTACGTCTTCACGGCTCGACCGATCAAGCACCGAAACTACGGCACCTCCGAGTTTTAGCACACATTCAGCTCGATGACGATCCCCGGACTCCGATCCAGCAAAGTGTCGGGGAAGAGTTCCGTCAGCACGACGGCGTGGTGATGATCTTGATGTTCTACCGTCGCAGGGCTTCGCCTAAGCACCGCTACAATATTATCGAGGATTATGGTGGAGGGGGGCACCGCACACGGCTAAGAGAACAATCATGAAGATCAACTTGTGTGTCTAGAGGTGCCCCCTATCCCTATATATAAAGGAGCAAGGGGGGAGGAGGCCGGCCCTAGGAGGGGCGCGCCAGGGGAGTAGGATTCCTACTCCTAGTTGGAGTAGGTTTCCTCCTTTCCTAGTCCAACTAGGAGAAGGGGGGAAAGGGGGGAAGAGGGGAAGGAAGGGAGAGAAGGGCCGCGCCCCAAACCCCTTGTCCAATTCGGACTGGGCTTGGGAGGGGCGCGCGCCACCTCCTGGTCCTTCCCACTAAGGCCCATTAAGGCCCGTTGCTTCTTCCTCGTATTCCCGTAACTCCCCGGTACCTCCGAAAATACCCGAATCACTCGGAACCTTTTCGATGTCCGAATATAGTTGTCCAATATATCGATCTTTACGTCTCGACCATTTCGAGACTCCTCGTCATGTCCCCGATCTCATCCGGGACTCCGAACTCCTTCGATACATCAAAAATTATAAACTCATAATATAACTATCATCGAAACCTTAAGCGTGCGGACCCTACGTGTTCGAGAACAATGTAGACATGACCGAGACATGTCTCCGGGCAATAACCAATAGCGGAACCTGGATGCTCATATTCACTCCCACATATTCTACGAAGATCTTTATCGGTCAGACCGCATAACAACATACGGTGTTCCCTTTGTCATCAGTATGTTACTTGCCCGAGATTCGATCATCGGTATCTTAATACCTAGTTCAATCTCGTTACCGGCAAGTCTCTTTACTCGTTCCGTAATACATCATCTCACAACTAACTCATTAGTTGCAATGCTTGCAAGGCTTATGTGATGTGCATTACCGAGAGGGCCCAGAGATACCTCTCCGACAATCGGAGTGACAAATCCTAATCTCGAAATACGCCAACCCAACATGTACCTTTGGAGACACCTATAGAGCTCCTTTATAATCACCCAGTCACGTTGTGACGTTTGGTAGCACACAAAGTGTTCCTCCGGCAAACGGGAGTTGCATAATCTCATAGTCATAGGAACATGTATAAGTCATGAAGAAAGCAATAGCAACATACTAAACGATCGGGTGCTAAGCTAATGGAATGGGTCATGTCAATCACATCATTCTTCTAATGATGTGATCCCGTTAATCAAATAACAGATCTTTTGTTTATGTTTAGGAAACATAACCATTAACGAGCTAGTTAGGTAGAGGCATACTAGTGACACTCTGTTTGTCTATGTATTCACACATGTATTATGTTTCCGGTTAATACAATTCTAGCATGAATAATAAACATTTATCATGATATAAGGAAATAAATAATAACTTTATTATTGCCTCTAGGGCATATTTACTTCAAAAATCGTTCATGAAAACCTCACAAATGTTTTCACAAAAGTCAGAGAATATAGCGAGCATGCATCTTTGAAAGGTAGCAGGTGCATTACATAAACCAAAAGGCATACGTCTATAAGCAAAAGTACCAAAAGGGCATGTAAAAGTAGTCTTTGATTGATCTTTAGCCGACACAGGTATTTGAGCGAAAGCAGAATAACCATCTAGAAAGCAATAGTGTGTGTGTTTGCATAATCTTTCTAGCATTTGATCAATAAAAGGTAAGGGGTAATGATCTTTCTTAGTAGCTTTATTTAATTTGCGGAAATCAATTACCATCCTATAACGTATGATAATTCTTTGTGGAATCAATTCATCTTTATCATTAGGAACAACAGTAATACCTCCCTTCTTAGGGACACAATGGACAGGACTTACCCACTCACTATTAGCAACGGGATAAATTATACCTGCCTCCAGAAGCTTGAGTATTTCTTTTCTCACCACTTCTTTCATTTTAGGATTCAGACGTCGTTGAGGATGACGAACTGGTTTGGCATCTGCTTCCAAATTTATTTTATGTTGACATAGAGTGGGACTAATGCCTTTAAGATCATCAAGAGTATATCCAATAGCAGCACGATGCTTCTTCAGAGTTTTCAATAATCTTTCTTCTTCATGCTCTGAAAGGTTAGCACTAATAATAACAGGATATATCTTCTTTTCATCAAGATAAGCATATTTAAGATTATCAGGCAAAGGTTTAAGCTCAAACACGGGATCACCCTTAGGCGGAGGAGGGTCCCCTAGGATTTCAACAGGCAAGTTGTGTTTCAGAACAGGTTCCTGTTTAAAGAATACTTCATCTATTTCCCTTCTTTCATTCATGAACATATCATTTTCATGGTCCAACAAATAATGTTCTAAAGGATCACTAGGAGGTACTGCAATAGAAGCAAGACCAACAATTTCATCCTTACTAGGTAATTCTTCCTCACGATGTTGTTTACTAAATTTAGAGAAATTAAACTCATGAACCATATCATCCAAGCCAACAGTAACAACATTCTTTTCACAATCTATCTTAGCATTAACAGTGTTCAAGAAGGGCCTACCAAATATGATGGGACAAAAGCTATCTTGTGGGGAAGTAAGAACAAGAAAATCAGCAGGATATTTAGTTTTCCCACACAAGACTTCAACATCTCTGACAATTCCAATTGGTGCAATAGTATCTCTATTAGCAAGTTTAATTGTGACATCAATATCTTCTAACTCAATAGGTGCAATATCATGCAAAATTTCTTTGTATAAGTCATGAGGTATAACACTAGCACTAGCACCCATATCACATAAGCCATGAAAACAATGATCTCCTATTTTAACAGAATAGCAGGCACACCTACCATAGGTCTATATTTATCTTTAGCACAAGGTTTAGCAATTCTAGCAGTTTCACCTTTGAACTGAATAACATGCCCATCAATATTATCAGACAAGAGATCTTTAACAATAGCAATATTGGGTTCTACTTTAACTTGCTCAGGAGGTGTATATGTTATAATATTGCTTTTACAAACAATAGTTGAAGCTTTAGCATGATCCTTTATTCTAACAGGGAAAGGTGGTTTCTCAATATAAGAAGTAGGAACAATAGGATCATTATAAGTGACAGTCTTTTCTTCAACTTTAATAGGTGCTGCTACTTTTACTTCTATGGGAGGATGATATTTAAACCACTTCTCCTTAGGGAGATCAACATAAGTAGCAAAAGATTCACAGAAAGAAGCTACTATCTCAGAGTCAAGTCCATATTTAGTGCTAAACTTACGGAAAATATCGGTATCCATAAAAGATTTAACACAATCAAACTTTGGTGTCATACCTGACTCCTTACCTTCGTCGAGGTCCCAATCTTCAGAGTTGCGTTTAATTCTATCCAATAAATTCCATCTGAATTCAATAGTCTTCATCATAAAAGAGCCAACACAAGAAGTATCGAGCATGTTGCGATTGTTTTCAGAAAGCCGAGCATAAAAACTTTGCATAATTATTTCTCTCGGGAGCTCATGATTGGGGCATGAATATAACATTGATTTAAGCCTCCCCCAAGCTTGAGCGATGCTTTCTCCTTCGCGGGGCCAGAAATTATATATATATAATTGCGATCACAATGAACAAGATGCATAGGGTAATATTTTTGATGAAATTCCAGCTTCAATCTTTTATAGTCCCATGATTTCATATCATCACATTGCCTATACCATATCAATGCATCTCCCTTCAAAGATAAAGGGAAGACCTTCTTCTTAGCAACATCATTGGGTATACCTGCAAGCTTAAATAATCCACAAACTTCATCCACATATATTAAATGCTCATCAGGATGCTTTGTTCCATCTCCTGTAAAAGGATTAGCTAGCAATTTTTCCATCATAGCCACAGGAAATTCAAAAGGAGTTTCATTTTCAATAGGTTCAGTAGGTTGAGGAGCAACTCTTTGCTCTACTGGATGGGGTGAAGATACCCCGAATAAGCCCCTCAGAGAATTACTTTCCATAGTAACAAGTGACAGTAAATTTCAGCACACTATATAAATTTTTCCTTACCAAATTCCACCTACCAAAGGCGCTACACTCCCCGGCAACGGCGCTAGAAAAGAGTCTTGATGACCCACAAGTATAGGGGATCTATCGTAGTCCTTTTGATAAGTAAGAGTGTCGAACCCAATGAGGAGCAGAAGGAAATGATAAGCGGTTTTCATCAAGGTATTCTCTGTAAGTACTGAAATAAGTGGTAACAGATAGCTTTGTGACGGGATAAATTGTAACGAGCAACAAGTAACAAAAGTGAATAAAGTGCAGCAAGGTGGACCAATCCTTTTGTAGAAAAGGACAAGCCGGAACAAACACTTATAATAGGAAAAGCGCTCCCGAGGACACATGGGAATATCGTCAAGCTAGTTTTCATCACGTTCATATGATTCGCGTTCGATACTTTGATAATTTGATATGTGGGTGGACCGGTGCTTGGGTGCTATTCTTACTTGAACAAGCATCCCACTTATGATTAACCTCTATTGCAAGCATCCGCAACTACAACAACAGTATTAAGGTAAACCTAACCATACCATGAAACATATGGATCCAAATCAGCCCCTTACGAAGCAACGCATAAACTAGGGTTTAAGCTTCTGTCACTCTAGCAACCCATCATCTACTTATTACTTCCCAATGCCTTCCTCTAGGCCCAAATAATGGTGAAGTGTTATGTAGTCGACGTTCACATAACACCACTAGAGGCTAGACAACATACATCTTATCAAAATATCAAACGAATACCAAATTCACATGACTACTAATAGCAAGACTTCTCCCTTGTCCTCAGGAACGAATGTAATTACTCACAAAGCATATTCATGTTCATAATCAGAGGGGTAATAATATGCATATAGGATCTGAACATATGATATTCACCAATTAAACCAACTAGCATCAACTACAAGGAGTAATTAACACTACAAGCAACCTACTAGCACCAATCCCGGACTTTGAGACAAGAATTGGATACAAGAGATGAACTAGGGTTTGGAGATGAGATGGTGCTAGTGAAGATGTTGATGGAGATTGCCCTCTCCCAATGAGAGGAGAGTTGGTGATGACGATGGTGATGATTTCCCCCTCCCGGAGGGAAGTATCCCTGGCAGAACAGCTCTGCCGGAGCTCTAGATTGGATCCGCCAAGGTTCCGCCTCGTGGCGGCGGAGTCTCGTCCCGAAAAGTTCCTTTCTATTTTTTTCTCATCGAAAGACCTCATATAGGAGAAGATGGGCATTGGAGAGCCACCAGGGGGGCCCACGAGGTAGGGGGCGCGCCCTAGGGGGGCGCCCCCCACCCTCGTGAGCAGGGTGTGGGCCCCCTGGCCTTCATCTTTGGCATGGATTTTTCTTTATTTCTTTTAAGATATTCCATGGAGTCTCGGGACTTTTGGAGTTGCGCAGAATAGGTCTCTAATATTTGCTCCTTTTCCAGACCAGAATTCCAGCTGCCGGCATTCTCCCTCTTTATGTAAACCTTATAAAATAAGAGAGAATAGCCATAAGTATTGTGATATAAAGTGAAATAACAGTCCATAATGCGATAAATATCGATATAAAAGCATGATGCAAAATGGACGTATCAGGGCAATGCTCTAATAATGATGATCATCACACTTTTATTTACTTACAACTCGATATTACAACTCGATACTAGAACAAAGATACGACTCTATATGGATGCCTCCGGCGGTGTACCGGGATGTGCAATGATCTAGCGTAGCAATGATATCAAAAAATGGACAAGCCATGAAAACATCATGCTAGCTATCTTACGATCATGCAAAGCTATATTACAATGAATGCTCAAGTCATGTATATGATGATGATGGAAGTTGCATGGCAATATATCTTGGAATGGCTATGGAAATGCCATGATAGGTAGGTATGGTGGCTGTTTTGAGGAAGGTATATGGTGGGTTTAAGGTACCGGCGAAAGTTGCGCGGTACTAGAGAGGCTAGCAATGGTGGAAGGGTGAAAGTGCGTATAATCCATGGACTCAACATTAGTCATAAAGAACTCACATACTTATTGCAAAAATCTATTAGTCATCGAAACAAAGTACTACGCGCATGCTCCTAGGGGGATAGATTGGTAGGAAAAGACCATCGCTCGTCCCCGACCGCCACTCATAAGGAAGACAATCAATAAATAAATCATGCTCCGACTTCGTTACATAACGGTTCACCATACGTGCATGCCACAGGAATCACAAACCTCAACACAAGTATTTCTACAATCCACAATTACCCACTAGCATGACTCTAATATTACCATCTCTATATCGCAAAACTATTGCAAGGAATCAAACATATCATATTCAGTGATCTACAAGTTTTATGTAGGATTTTATGACTAACCATGTGAATGACTAGTTCCTGTCATCTCTCTAAATAGATATAAGTGAAGCAAGAGAGTTTAATTCTTTCTACAAAAGATATTCCCACGCTCTAACAAATATAAGTGAGGCAAAAGAGCATTCTACAAATGGCGGTTGTCTAAGTGAAGAGAAACAGGCAATCCAAACTTCAAATGATATAAGTGAAGCACATGAAGCATTCTATAAAGCCATACTCAAAAGATATAAGTGAAGTGTAAAGAGCATTCTATAAATAAACCAAGGACTATCTCATACCAGCATGGTCCATAAAAGGAAAAATAAAAACCTAAATGCAAAAGACGCTCCAAGACTTGCACATATCGCATTAACGAAACGAATCCGAAAATATACCGATACTTGTTGAAGAAAGAGGGGATGCCTTCCCAGCATCCCCAAGCTTAGACGCTTGAGTCTCCTTGAATATTTACTTGGGGTTCCTCGGGCATCCCCAATCTTGATCTCTTGCCTCTCTTCCTTCTTCTCACATCGAAACCTTCTCCGTCATCGAACACTTCATCCACACAAAACTTCAACAGAAAACTCGGTAAGATCCGTTAGTATAATAAAGCAAATCACTACTCTAAGTACTGTTGCAAACCAATTCATATTTTGTTTTTGCATTGTGTCTACTGTAATATAACTTCTCCATGGCTTAATCCATTAATATGAATCGATAGTTTCATCAAAACAAGCAAACTATGCATCAAAAACAGAATCTGTCTAAAACAGAATAGTCTGTAATAATCTGAACATTCACCATACTTATGATACTTGAAAAATTCTACCAAAATTAGGAAAAATAAAAGATTTGTATAGGAATACAGTGCAAGAAGAATCAGAACCATTTGACGTTCCAGCTAAAAATGTAAAATCACACACTACAGCCAAAGTTTCTGTCCTGCACCGTACAAACCATCAAGCAAATGTAAACATCCTAAAGGCAAACCTTGGCACATTATTTTTATAATACAATGGAATTGTACAAGGGGATAATTATTTTTGTTGAAAATTTTCTGTAATCAAGATTCACAAAGTTTCTGTGAGCATGAACAAAGTTCAAGGCTAGCTCCCACTTCAACAATGCTCGTCTTTCTCACTTTCTCTTTTCTTTTTGAAAAAGTTTTGGGTTCCCCTCTTTATTTTTGTTATTTTTAAACTATATGAAAGCACTCAACAGAAATAAACGAATATCTAAAACTTCCTGGTTGTCTCCCTGGCAACGCTCTCTTTAAAGCCATTAAGCTAGGCATATAGTGCTCAAGTAATGAATCCACCAGGATCCCAAGGTATATCAAAGCCAATTTTAATTAACAATGATTTGTAATTTAGTAGTGAGCACAAAGTAACATATATCATGCAACAACGAAGTCTAACTCTCTTCCTATGCATCGGCATGTCATAAAAGAACAATTCATGCACACATAGTAAAGGTCAATGCATAGTATAACCAGTTTCTTGCAATTTTATCGTGTGGGAAACGTAGAGAGGTGGAGATATAGTTCCTCTCTCATAATAATTGCAAGTAGGAGAAGCAAGCACATGCATATTATATTCATCAAAATCATCATGTGCAACGGTAAAAGGAAACCCATCAATATATTCCTTAATAAGAGCAAACTTCTCCGATATAGTGTAGTTTGGAGAATTCAAAAAGATAATAGGACTATCATGTGTGGGTGCAATAGCAACAATTTCATGTTTAACATAAGGAACCATAGCAAGTTCATCTCCATAAGCATAATTCATATTGGCATCTTGGCCACAAGCATAGCAAGCATCATCAAAAAGGGATATTTCAAATGAATCAACGAGATCATAATAGTCATCATAGCAATCATCCTTCGGTAAGCACGAAGAGAAATTAAACAATGTATGAGTTGAAGAGTTACTCTCATTAGAAGGTGGGCACGGGTAGCTAATCCGCTCTTCCTCCTTTTTTTTCTTCGCTCTCCTCATCATCTTTTTCATCCAATGAGCTCACAGTTTCATCAATTTGTTCTTCCATAGACTCCTGCAAAATATTAATCTCTTCTTGGACAGCGGAGTAGTACTCAATATATGGTTCAACATAGGCATTAGAAGCATAATTATCATAGCAATATTTAAATATGGCAAAATTTTCAGATTTGTAAAGAGTAGCATCATACTTTTCAATCAAAGAAGCAATTTCATGAGCACCCTTAAAAGCAACAAAATATTCAATTTGTTGAACATCATAGTAACTATAAACACCCTTAGCATAAGAGGATACGATTCTATTATCACTAAACAGACATTGGTAGGGAAGGTGTTTCTTAGGGTCTTCAGAACAACAAGTAAAATCATATATTTCACATGAATTCCAAGCATAGCATTGCAAACGATGAATTTGATCCAGTAAAGTTTCCCCCTTTTCAGATATTCGGTGTCGCACATAATAAGCATGCTCATCTAAAGTTTTGCCCTCAACTAAGCTAGTTGGGGTTTCAACATGAGCACATAGGGATCAAAGATGATCCAAGTAATAGGCTTCAGTAGTGTGGTAGATTTTGATTGGTTCTTCAACCATTGGTTCAGTAGGTACAACTAATTTTTTTGGTATTTTGCGTTTCCTACCCATAACTAAAGATAGAAAACAACTAAGAACAACAAATAAAAATTACTTAGTGATAAAGCAAACAAGCACACACGAGAATATTCACTCCATGCTATTGCTCCCCGGTAACGGCACCAGAAAAAGGTCTTGATAACCCACAAGTATAGGGGATCGCAACAGTTTTCGATAAGTAAGAGTCTCGAACCCAACGAGGAGCTAAAGGTAGAACAAATATTCCCTCAAGTTCTATCGACCACCGATACAACTCTACGCACGCTTGACGTTTGCTTTACCTAGAACAAGTATGAAACTAGAAGTACTTTGTAGGTGTTGTTGGATAGGTTTGCAAGATAATAAAGATTGCGTAAATGAAAAGTAGGGGCTGTTTAGATAAAAGAAACAATAAAGTAAATATAGCGAGTGTGGAAAAGTGATCGTAGGAGTTGCGAAATTGCCCCTTAAGCAATTGACTACTTTACTAGACCGATGGCAAGTATTATGTGGGAGAGGCCACTGCTAGCATGTCATCCCTGACTTGGAATTCTATGCACTTATGATTGGAACTATTAGCAAGCATCCGCAACTACTAATCTTCATTAAGGTAAAACCCAACCATAGCATTAAGATATATTGGTCCCCCTTCAATCCCGTATGCATCAATTTCTATGCTAGGTTGAAGCTTCTGTCACTCTTGCCCTCCAATACATAGTCCTATCAACATACAACTAACCCTATGGTGTGATCCACACGCGCAATCATATGATGGGCACCAAAGGACAGCAACATAACCACAAGCAAATTAAATCAATCATAGCAATTCATCAACCACCGATAGGACAACGAAAATCTACTCAGACATCATAGGATGGCAACACATCATTGGATAATAATATGAAGCATAAAGCACCATGTTCAAGTAGAGGGTACAGCGGGTTGCGGGAGAGTGGACCGTTGTAGATAGAGGGGGGAAGGTGATGGAGATGTTGGTGAACATGGCGGAGGTGTTGGTGTAGATCGCGGTGATGATGATGGCCCCTGGTGGCACTCTGGTGCCACCGGAAGCGAGGGGGAGAGAGCCCCCCTCCTTCTTCTTCTTCCTTGACCTCCTCCCTAGATGGGAGAAGGGTTTCCCCTCTGGTCCATGGCCTCCATGGCATGGGAGGGGCGACAGCCCCTCCGAGATTGGATCTGTCTCTCTGTCTCTCTCTGTTTCTGCGTTCTCAGATTCTTCCCTTTCACCGTTTCTTATATTCCCGGAGATCCGTAACTCCGATTGGGATGAAATTTTGACACGATCTCTATACAGAAATTAGCTTTCTTGTGGCGAAAGAAGGGCTCCAACCACCTTACGGGGTGGCCACGAGTGTCAGGGGCGCGCCTGACACCCTGGGGCGCCCCCCCTACCTCGTGCCCCCCTCGGGCACCGTCTCACGATGATTCCACTTCCCAAAATTCATAAATATTCCAAAATAAATCTCCGTCAGTTTTTATTACGTTTGGTATGGGTTTTCCGCGAAACAAAAAACATGCAACAAACAGGAACTGGCACTGGGCACTGGATCAATATGTTAGTCCCAAAAATAGTATAAAAAGTTGCCAAAAAGTATATGAAAGTTGAATAATATTGGCATGGAACAATCAAAAATTATAGATACGACGGAGACGTATCAGGTGGCTCCAGTGCACGAGGACGACGACGGCGTGGCGACATCTGTGCTCAGGCGAGGACAGCCTAGAGGGAGAGGGGGTAGCGAGGGGCAAAAAGGGCTAGGGTTTCGTCCGAGTGCTCGACGATGACCTATATCAACGCGGGGAGGCAATGGATGGCCGGCATGTGTCCATCCGCGGCCATGGACGTCGCACGGGCGGCCACCGTGCCTCTGATGAACAGAGGTAGGGGATGAGGGGGCTTAGGTGGGCTAGGCCTGCACTGTGGACTAAGGTCCAGCTGCACTATGGCCTTCTCCTTTTATACTTTCTAACTTCTGTTTTACTTTTCTTCAATGTTTTGCATTTAAAATTCATACCAAATAAATTTAGTTGACTATGAAACTTTTCACATAAATATTAGTTATTAGTTTGGAGAGGCCCACAACGTTTCAAGTCAATTGGAACTACGTAAACATTTGTTTATTTCAAAATGGTTATTTTTGTTGCTGTCGGACCACTTTATATTTTATTAGGGATTAATTGGTGAGTCAAAAGATGTTGGTTTCAACATGACAAATGATCAGGGGAATTTGTAGAATAGTGCGAACATTTTATTTTGTATATTTGGGAAGTTTGAAATTTGACTTTAATTTGAATTTAAAATTTGGACTGGATTATAATCAAAGTGATATTAGTAACATTAACAATGATGACAAGGCATCATTAGAAGGGGATTACTGTAGCTGAACTATCGGGGTGTTACAGATCTCCTCCACTACAAGAAATCTCGTCCCGAGATTTAAGTGGGGAAGTAAAGAGTAACTTCGGGTGAACTGGCCCTTATAGGGTTAATTATCTGATGAACAATGCAGGGAATGTGACAGAAGTATCTCTCGAGTTGAAATTTAATAGAACATCGAAAGCAAAGTATGAAGGTACCATGAGAAGTTTCAAACGGATAGGCAATGGTTCGATGCCTGAAACAACGTGCGAAAGGGGTCGAGAGCAACGAGATTGAGAATTGCGTCTGTTACCAGAATAGATCACTAGGACGGTGGCCCATGAATTACAAACGAGGCCACACGCGAGGGGTAACTTTGGAAACCGTGGGTGTACAGGAGAGTCGGGTTTCGATCCTGGGACCTTTGGGTTATGGGCCCACCATGTGGGTTAGAAGTAGGAAGGGCAGTAATGTCTTGCACGATCATGTAAGCAAGGCATGTCAGAGGATAGCCTGTCAGTTATGTCGGCAACAACATCGGTACCAAGGGCGAGGGACGAAGAGAACCGTTTTCCTGCTCGTTGAACGAGGCGGACCAATAGGCAAAGTTCTCGTCCATCGGCGGCTACCGGAATGTCATCAACAATAGTAACAGGGTCTTGCTGACGGAATTGTACATCGAGGTGTTTACATAAGCAGTGAATCTTTACTGCTTAGATTATATAGATCACAAGAAAGGTCAAACAAACCAATGAAAAGGAAAATGTGATCATCAGGTTAAACAGAACAATGGAAGGGGAAAATGTGTTTAAGCACATAATTTCATGGGTATATCATTTCCAATGACAAGCAGAGCATGATATCCACGACAGGATATAATGTAGAAAACCCTTTAGGTAAGGGGAGAGAAATTTCATGACATTACCCATACAACGGTGTTTGGATAATTGAGCAGGAAACATTTAACATTGGGCTTCAAATGTTCTTTGTTGAAAATCGGAGTACCACAGACATGCTTCGAGATAGCATTGACATGGTCACTGGGTAGAGATCAGACTTTGGATACACAAAGGATCCATCAGGAAAAACTTATAGAATAAGTCTTACAATTTCCTCATGGCAGAATGGTTAACCTTGCTAAAAAAGGAGGAACTATAACAATAGGTCCTCTGGCCAGGTGTGCTAGGCATGACATCACCTTACCGATATATAAGGACCAATGTTATAACTCTTGGAAATAAGTCCCAACCATCATATCTGACCGAGGTTCAGTTCTGATTGGTGTCAGGATACCTCAGACTCATGATGCCTGAGAAGGAAGGGGTGCAACACAATTTGACGGGATGGATTTGCAAGATTCTCGGGAAATGAACTATGGAAGCAAGTTCGGAATCATGAGTTCATCATTTAACCAAGGAGAGGACGAGGAGGTGGCTGATGAACTCAGCAACAATTCATTGGGATTTCCACAATTATGTGAACAAGGAGATAACATTTGTTGGATCAAATGATATAATGAGGTATGCCTGAGGAAAACACACACTATTAAACATTGGTTGAAAAGCGCACCTGAGATATGGACTTAGGTAGTACGATCAATGTTAGAACGGTGATTCGAGAACCAATGGTCTAAGAATGAAATATCGACCATAAACTTGAAAGCAATAGGGTTGTTAGAAGTTTTGAAGTCGCACATCATAGTTCAATTGTCGGTTTTTCAGTTAGAAACAACACGGGGACCAAGGAGCGAACGGATATGGCAAGGAGTATCACTTGTATCAAGAATTCTTAAGAGGTGGTGAAATTCTCACGACATTCTTGACATAAAAGATGGTAATACTCCAAGGTAAAGAACAAATGCTGGATAGCAAGGATCTCAAGGTATATCACGAAACACGAATAAGTTTCGGTTGGAGGGAAGTCAATAAAGTGGTCGATGATAACACTAATCATCGAGGGTAAGGATGGTATTTATCAACATAATTTCAATTGATATCCTGCAAGAGCTCAGAATGCTGATGATGATCACGACACACTAGTCGAGAGGTTTCAAGATGTAATCGTTCGACGATGACATCAAGTCAAAGGAATGGTGAAGCGAAAGGTTATTGGAACCAAGGGTACGACACAAACTCGATACCAAGCTCGATGTTCAAGGCAAAATGATATGATGAGGAAGATCGTTGTAAGCTCAGCTCATCGTCAAAAATTATGCTCCGGGAATAAGGACCAGGTAGTATAGTTAAAAATTAGCACTATGATGATAGTCGATCAGGCTACGATTGACATGCTCGAGTACAAACTCGTGAGTAAATGAGATTACTAAGAGTTGTTTAATCATGGTGTGGACCAGATTTAGTTATCAGTGTTCTCGAGTGACTAACAACTCGGAACCAGGAAACATTGGAATCAGTGAGGAATAATACTTGATGAAGGCTCATAATAAGCAACATGGTTCGGTGATATTATCGAGATACCAGAGGGTAATACTCGGAGGTAGAGCAACATAGAGGGTTGACAAGTGTATTGATCTGTAAAAGACAAGTACTTTAACTTGTCCGAGAAAAGGAATCAAGGAATATCAATATGGCCGAAACCATAGTTGCAAGGGATCCAATTCAAAGACACCAAAAGAATTATCCAACTGATAAAAAGTTTTGCAAGAAGCTTCCATGATAAGTTCCACATCGGGTCCATGGGCATGAACACTAAGTTCAAGGTCGACTCCCACTTCTCCAATGCATAACCTTTCATTCACCTCTCGCGTTCCCAGATGTTGTAGTGTTGAAAAATTATGGGGAAACACTAGTAGAGTGTGACCCATAGAAGTTTTCAGGTTCACACAAATTAGGGGAAGGCATAGGTTCAACCCATCGGGGCATCATGGAAACATATACCACAAACTTTTAGGAGTAATTAACACAAGCTCGAAAGTAGAGCATGGTTGGTCAATCAGAGGATAGGATTTACCAACGGAGAAAGAACTTCCAAAGTGATTGAATATGAAGGACACTATCGGATAAAATCTAACAAAGGTTCCGGTGGTCCTCAAGGGATCTGATGTGAGCATCGGTACTCAACCAAAGGAAGAAAGAATGCAAGGAGGTCAGATTATAGAAACAACTGACTAATTCAAAGTTCAAATGCAAAAGAATTATGATTTCCAAATCAAGGGATCAGAAGCAAACACTCTGATTAAGGATGGATAAGTTGAATAGCCTTAGGGGTACAATCGATGGTAATTTGGTTGGTCGAGATCCAGCTCATGTTTAAAAATGGCGTCTGAGCCGGAAGGATGAATTCTAGGATATGGTTGAGGATTGCGAGCATTCGTAATTTATTGAATCGATGGACTCAAGATGATAGTGACAAAGGATGCCAATAAGATTACTATACTTATGGGATTAACCATAATGCAAGCAAGCAAGAATTTCAAGAGCAATAAGCTGCTGAGGATTTTTGGAAGATCAAATAGTATTTCGAAGACTTTGGTGAAACACATGAACAACTGGGGATGAGCGGATGCTCGATAAGTGCGAGAAATTATCGATAGGGGTATTCAGGTGGCAAGGAACTACAAGGCAGTAGGCACCAAGTATTCTCGGATCAATAGAGAGAATTTCGGGGTATCTTGTAATAACAAGATCAATAGAATTGAAAAGGGCAAGTGTATGTAGTTATCCATAATGATATTAGCAGTGGTAGGGAATTTGCAAAGGCGGTGGACACAAGTGTCTCGAGAGAACATCGGAGATTATCTTCGCAATCTTCTGGTGCAGCCGGCGATCATCTATAATAAGGGGCTCTCTAGGTGGATGTGATCACGAGATCCTAATGTTAGAGTTAGTAAAAACATTTTAACCCGAATAGAAGAGAGATCAGAGTCCCGGAGTATAGATGAGGAATAAAAGATCCTACTACCACCCAATGGTGATGTGGGCCCGTAAGACACACAACCATGTTAGTAAAAGTTTTGCAATGTCTAGACTCAACTTCGGCCAAAAAGTGTGGAAGGGGAATTCCTACAGGCAAACCTGGCTCTGATACCAACTTGTGACGCCCCCGATTTGACCGTACACTAATCATACATGCAAATGTGTACGATCAAGATCAAGGACTCACGGAAAGATATCACAACACAACTCTAGACACAAATTAAAATAATACAAGCTTTATATTACAAGCTAGGGGCCTCGAGGGCCTGAATACATAAACTCGAATACACAAGAGTCAGCGGAAGCAACAATATCTGAGTACAAACATAAGTTAGACAAGTTTTGCCTTAAGAAGGCTAGCACAAAAGCAACATTGATCGAAAAGACAAGGCCTCCTGCCTGGGAGCCCCCTAACTACTCCAAGTCGTCAGCGGCCGTCACGTAGTAGTAGGCACCCTCGGGGTAGCAATAGTCATCAGTGGTGTCGTCTGGCTCCTGGGATCCGCCATCTGGTCGCAACAATCAGGTATATAAAGGGGAAAAGGGGGGCAAAGCAACCGTGAGTATTCATCCAAAGTACTCGCAAGCAAGGAGCTACACTAATATGTATGCATTGGTATCAAATGGAATAAGGGTATCATATGTGGACTGAACTACAGAATGCCGGAATAAGAGGTGGATAGCTAGTCCTATCAAAGACTACGCTTCTGGCCACCTCCATCTTGCAGCATGTAGAAGAGAGCAGAAGGTAAGTTCACCAAGTATCATCGTATAGCATAATCCTACCCGGCGATCCTCCCCTCGTTGCCCTGTTAGAGAGCGATCAACAGGTTGTATCTGGCACTTGGAAGGGTGTGTTTTATTAAGTAACCGGTTCTAGTTGTCATAAGGTCAAGGTACAACTCCAAGTCGTCTTGTTACCGAAGATCGCGGCTATTCAAATATATTAACTTCCATGCAGGGGTGCACCACATTTCCCTACACGCTCGATCCCCTTTGTCCGGACACACTTTTCTGGGTCATGCCCGGCCTCGGAAGATCAACACATCGCAGCCCTACCTAGGCACAACAGAGAGGCCAGCACGTCGGTCTAAATCCTATGGCGCAGGGGTCTGGGCCCATCGCCCATTGCACACTTGCACGTTGCGAGGGCAGCCGGAGAGCAGACCTAGCAACCTCCATTACAAAGGAAGTTGCGTTACGTGGTCCAACACGGCACGCGCCGCTCAGTCGCTGACGTCACGAAGGCTTCGGCTGATACCACGATGTTGAGTGCCCATAACTGTTCCCGCGTAGTTGGTTAGTGCGTATAGGCCAGTGGCCAGACTAAAATCAAATACCAAGATCTCGTTAAGCATGTTAATTGAAGTATCCGCGAACGCCAATCAAGGCCAGGCCCACCTCTCTCCTAGGTGGTCTCAACCTGCCCTGTTGCTCCGCCACAATGTAACACTCGGGGGCCTTCAGGAACCCAGGCCCACCTCTACTGGGATGGAGCCACTTGCCCCTTCAGCCCCCAACATCGGAATCTGTAGGATCGAAAGTATGTCTAGAGGGGGGGTGATTAGACTACTTGACCAAATAAAAACTTAACCTTTTCCCAATTTTAGTTCTTGGCAGATTTTAGCTGTTTTAGGACAAGTCAAGCAATCATCACATAATTCAAGCAAGCATGCAAAGAGTATATTGGCAGCGGAAAGTAAAGCATGCAACTTGCAAGAATATAAAGGGAAGGGTTTGGAGATTTCAAACGCTATTGGAGACACGGATGTTTTTCCCGTGGTTCGGATAGGTGGTGCTATCCTACATCCACGTTGATGGAGACATCAACCCACGAAGGGTAACGGTTGGGCGAGTCCACACAGGGCTCCACCCAAGGGCAACGGTTGCGCGAGTCCACGAAGGGCTCCACCCACGAAGGGTCCACGAAGAAGCAACCACCCACAAAGGGTCCACGAAGAAGCAACCTTGTCTATCCCGCCATGGCCAACGCCCACGAAGGACTTGCCTCACTAGCGGTAGATCTTCACGAAGTAGGCGATCTCCTTGCCCTTACAAACTCCTTGGTTCAACTCCACAATCTTGTCGGAGGCTCCCAAGTGACACCTAGCCAATCTAGGAGACACCACTCTCCAAGAAGTAACAAATGGTGTGTAGGTAATGAACTCCTTGCTCTTGTGCTTCAAATGATAGTCTCCCCAACACTCAATTCTCTCTCATAGGATTTGGATTTGGTGGAAAGAAGATTTGAGTGGAAAGCAACTTGGGAAGGCTAGAGATCAAGATTGATATGGTAGGAATGGAATGTCTTGGTCTCAACACATGAGTAGGTGGTTTTCTTTCAGAACATATGAGTAGGAATGATGTGTGTGTTCTGGTGGCTCTCTCACCGAATGAGAAGTAGGTGGAGGGGTATATATAGCCTCCACTCAAAATCCAACCGTTACACAGATTTCCAATCTCGGTGGGACCGAATAAATAAACTCGGTCTGACCGAAGTAGTAAACCTAGTGACCGTTAGGAATTTCGGTGGGACTGACATGCAACTCGGTAGGACCGATTCGGTTAGGGTTTGGGCATAACGTAATCTCGGTGAGACCGATTACACAAACTCGGTGGGACCGAGTTTGGTAATTAGCTAACCAGAGAGTTGGTCAGGCAAACTCGGTGGGACCGATTTGCTCTTTCGGTGGGACCGAGTGGAACTCGGTGAGACCGAAAAGTTACAAAGGGGAAACACTGAGTTTACATTGCAATCTCGGTGGGACCGATTCGCTCTTTCGGTGGGACCGAAAAGTTACGAAAGGGAAACAGAGAGTTTGCAACCCCATCTCGGTGGGACCGAGATCCTTATCGGTAAGACCGAATTGCTAGGGTTTGGCAGAGGCTAATGACATTTGAAACTCGGTGGCGCCGGATAAGAAAAATCGGTAGGACCGAGTTTGGGCTTAGGGTTTAGGTCATATGTGGATATGGGAAAGTAGTTGAGGGTTTTGGAGCATATCACTAAGCACATGAAGCAAGAGGCTCATTAAGCAACACCTCATCCCTCCTTGATAGTATTGGCTTTTCCTAAAGACTCAATGTGATCTTGGATCCCTAAAATATAAAATGAAGAGTCTTGAGCTTTTGAGCTTGAGCCAATCCTTTGTCCTTAGCATTTTGAGGGTTCCACTTTCACATCCATGCCATGCCAATCATTGAGCTTTCCTGAAATAGTCATCTTGGAATAGCATTAGCTCAATGAGCTATATGTTGTTATGAATTACCAAACCACCTAGGGATAGTTGCACTTTCAAATCTCCCCCTTTTTGGTAATTGATGACAACATATAGATCAAAGCTTCGACAAATGATGATAAGCATGAAATATATCGTCGCTTTGAGAAGTATGTGACAAGTAAGAGCTCCCCCTAAATTTGTGCATATTTAAAATTTGCTTTGGACTGCGAATGCACAAAGAGTTAGAGTCATGGGTTACTCTTCCATGTCACATACATCTTGGTGGAGCGCTTAAAATGATAAGAATGAAATACATGCACTCATCACCAAGAAAAGTGAAAGATCACATAAGATGGATAAGATAATAGCATTCATCAAGCATTAAGTGTAGCTTATGATCAAACACATGATCATCAATGTCTCACAAATAATGACGTAGTATCTCAAGCACTCAAAAGCAAACAAGTTCGAAAAACCACCAAATAAAACAAGAGAGAAAAGCAACACTCTCTCTCTCTCGAAGCCTATGATCTATACATCTTCTCCCCCTTTGGCAACAAGTTACCAAAAAGTTTCTAGAAAATGCATAGTGCTAAATCGACACTCAGGCTTGATCTTCTGGTGCTGGTGGAGTCCGGATCACTCCAAGGACGAAGACTTCGGTAGATGCTGAAGTATACGCTGGAGTTGGAGCTGAAGTAGATGCTGGAGCTGGTGGAACTGAGGCTGTGGCTGGTGCTGAGGTGGTGGCTCTTGTGTCAGCAACTGGCATGGCAGATGACCTCGGGCCTCGTGGCACTCTGGCAAAGGCATGAGTGGTAGTCCTGCCTCTCCTCTCCTGCATGTCCTCCTGGAGCTGCTCCACTGCAGACTGAACTTCCGTTACCTTGACATCCAAGTCATAGAACTTCTGTTCCATGATTCTCTCTAGGCTCTGCTGATTCTGAGTGAGGGTGGCCAGACTTTGCTCAATCCTCAGCGTGGATGCAATCAAGTAACCAAGCTGCTCTTGTTTAGTCTTCAAGAAATACTCAGATGCCTCCTCTTGAGTAGGCATCTTGGCAGCTTTCTCCTTCCTCGCCTTCTCCTTCTTTGCGTGTGCTTGGGCAGATGATGGCTCGTTCTCAGTCATGACAACTTGATTGTCCTCGAAATCTGGACGGATGGGCAGGTGTTCCTTGTCCAATAGATATATGCCCGTGCCCATCTTGGAGTTGATGAGCTCCTGAATTTGAGGGGCATATCCGCAGCTCCTCTTCTGATCTGCTGCAGTCCTCTTGATTGTTTCCACTATGAGGCTCATCACCTTGAACTTTTGAGGCACATCAAACACATGTAGCAAGTTGATAGCATGGCCTCTGATCATCTTGTGATCACCTGACTTGGGCAATAAGGTGTGCCTCAAGATCCAATTGATAGTCGGGAGCCCTGACAGAAGGTAATGTACTGAGCCAAACTTGAAGGTATCAAGTGCTTCATTTGGGATCTCCTTGTACATATTTGACATTGAGTTGTGGTCCATCTTCTTCTTGGCATAGATATCCAAGTCATCATCTTGCTCTTCTGGGGCATTAATGATCTGTGCCCACACAGCCACTGTAGATTGGTACCTTGTACCCTATGACATCCATGTAATCCTTCCATCCGGATAAAAGTGAGCTGTGGAGTAGAACTGCATGATAAGCTCCTCGTTCCACTTTGTGAGCTTCTGCCCAACAAAGTCAGCTACTCCACAAGCTATGAAGCTGTCTTGCACTCCAGGATAGTGCTCCTCATTGTCCTTAATGTATTGCCAATCGACCCATCTCATGTCACAAACGATTGGCTTCTTGTCAAGCAAAACAGTCTCATAAAAATCTTGTTGCTCCTTTGTGTGAAATCTGTAGTCCACGGCAGTCCTTCTCCTAGAAGCATATGGATCTGCTTCCTTCCATTTCCTGAGCCCTGAGTCTCTCCTGAGCTTCATATCCTCAGCCACAGGATGAGCATCGTTGTGGTCTGGGATCTTGGGCTTTAGCTTTCTCAGGACATTCTCTTCCTCTTCTTCTGCAGCAGTCTCAGGCACTGGGGCCTTGTTCTTCTCAGCTGCAGGTATACTCCTTGTGTTTCTCTTTGGAGCTGTCGTAGGCTTAGGTGCAGCCTTAGGCTTGGCCTTGGAAGCAGCTCCCCCTGACCTTATGGCATCACCCATAAGCTTGGCTGCCTTGGGCGCTGGTGCAGCAACCTCTTCTTCCTCCTCCTCTTCCATCATGGAAGCTCTCCCAAGCACTTTGGCTACAGTCTTCTTTACTCTCTCTTTCCTCTTCTTCCCTTCAGCAGCAATGGGCTCAATGGGAGCAGGTGCAGGCTTCTCAGTTGATGCTCTAGCCTTGGACATGGGCTGCCTGCCTGCTGGCCTCTTGATTTTCAGGCCTGGTTTTGAGCCTTGAGCTGGCTCAACCCTCTTGGAAGTGGCCTCTTCCTCTGCCACATAGTCCTCATCTTCGGAATCTGAAGTCCTCTTCTTCCTCTGACGTGTGGCAGCCTTAGGCAGATTGCTGGGTGTGCTCCTGCTGCCATCATCAGAAGAACTTGAGGGGCTAGTGCCCTCACTCATCACAACTTGCTGCTCTGAGAGGTTTTGGCTGTCACTTTGATCAGACATGCTGCAAGCTGACTGCTGACCCTGTGAATAGATTATAGAAGAGATAGAGTGGATGAGCATCACAAAAAGCAGAGATTTTTGCAAAAGATTAATTCAAAAACTTAGTTTTAGTTTTCCACAGAAAGCATCTCGGATCTACCGATTTTCAAACTCGGTGACACCGAAGCAGTTTTGGCACCAGAACTGGTGAACTCGGTCAGACCGAGTCACAGTTCGGTGGCACCGAGACTGCTAGGGTTTCACAGAATTCCAAAATCGGTCACACCGATAAGTAATTCTCGGTCAGACCGAGTCTCACTTGTGCAATGGCATAAGCCAAATCGGTGGGACCGAGTTTTTCAACTCGGTGGGTCCGAGATGGTTTCGGCGGAAACCTAACCCTAAAATTTTCGAATCAAACCTAATCTACGAGCGTTTTGACTGGATAGGAGTGTTTCAATTGTGGCAAGATACATGATAATCACAATGTGCTAGGAATCAGATTGAGGAATAGCACAATGATCAAGTCCATACCCTAGTTCGGCGTGGACTTGCTACGGCGGCAACGGCGGGGCAGAAATCCGTTGACGGCGGCGAAGACCAGCGACTGGAGGCTGCTGGCGGCGAGGAGACGATCCGGAGACCTCGAGGGCAGAGCAGGCTATCATGCGGGCGAGGGGTTCGGAGAAATTTCCAAAAAATTTCCCGTCACTATATATAGCCCGACCCTGTCGGTGTGACCGAGTGGAACAACTCGGTGGCACCGAGATGCAAAACTGTGTGCAGTTATTGCAACTCGGTGTGACCGAAATGTTCAAATCGGTTGCACCGAGATCGAAAACCTAGATCAACTTAATGATCTCGGTAGGACCGAAAGTGGAGTATCGGTCAGACCGAGAATCATAAAGAGGTTTTGGAAGTTTAAGTCTATGACGAATCGGGGACTCCGAGCGCTCCTCACACAGAGTGGTTCGAATCTGACTTGATCAAATTTAGTGATGCAGCATGAATAGAGTTTGAGACGAGAACAACATAGATAGCTAGAGGAGGTTCTTGGGCATTCTTGTCCATCCACTTGGCAAAAGAAGATAAAACCGAACAATCAAAACAACAAGTGGATGTCCTCGAATGAGTAAAATATGCAACCAGCATGCTCACACAATAAGATGGCAAATGAAATATGTGACAAGGCATGCACAACAAATTCTAGCATCTATCAAGAAGTTTGCGATGACTAGGTCATCTATATATGAGTATATTGACTTAGGAGTCAAGTGAGAACACTTGATCGTAGGTCATACTCATCGTTTAAGCTCAAGTGGGGTTACCACTTTTACATAAAGCATTGTTTTGTTCACATCTTTAGAGTTGCTTTAGCTCAAGTCTTAGAGTAAAGCTCCCCCTAGATGTGATATCCCCCCTAAGAGGGATGAACTAACCTTGGGTTTTGTCGATGATGACTTCATGTAGATATTGAAGATGTGGATGCTCAATGTTGATGTAGATCTCTTGGAGCTATCCATTTGAGTGAATTGCACTTTCAACACCTACATGGGTTAGTCCCACAAGGAACAAACAAGGATATCCATAGACATAGAGTGATGCACACAAAAGATGATGTCCATGAAAACTTTTAGGTTACCTTGTCCCTTGTCTTACCAACAAGAGGGTTTGTGACTCCTTGAACTAGTGCAAGATGTGGAAGTTGATTGCACTTGTTCTTGCCAAAATGATAAGAGTGAAGTATGTTGGCGGAGTCACCCTCAAGAGCTCTCTAGTTCTTCTTCTTTTGGATCCACATCATCTTGATGGGAATCCTTGGAGTTGTAGTCGTACTTGATGAAGTGGAACTTGAGGTAGTCTTGGGAATCCACTTGACTAAGGTCTTAGGAGCTTCTTCAAATGCATCAATTTCCTCTTGAAGCTTGTCCTTGCCTTTTTGCTCGTAGTCTTGTGGTGGAAGATCATCTTGAGCTTGTGTCCCCTTGAAAGAAGTATACTTCTCTTGTTGAGGGACAAACTTCGTCTTGGGGTATTGATCTTCTTCCCATTCAACTCCATTGGCATTGAACTTTCGTTCAAAACCAACACCTTGATTCTTCCGGTGCATTCCTTGCTTGCGCACAATTTCCTCGAATTGCTTACTCCCGGCAAGGCTCTTGTACACTCCTTTCTCTATAATTCCCTCCAATAAGCTATTTTCTTGCTCAAGTGTAACTTGGCTAAGAGAATCATTAGTGGAATCAAGAGAACTACTAGAAGCAACAATATTGGATTTAGCATGATCATTGTTACTGCTAGAGGAAGAATCTTTCTTGTTATTAGACTTGACTTGAGGCATGTAAGTGGATAAGAGTAAACGCTTGGCAATGTAAGAAGAACTTTTCTTGCGGAGATCATCATTGATTGCCTTTAAGAACTCATGCTCTTGCTCAAGATTGAGCTTTTCAAAGCGTAATTTCTCATGAGCTCTTAAAAGTTCTCGATGATCTTCGAAGATAGTGTCATGAGCTAACTTAAGAGTTTTTAGTTCTTTAGTTAGAGCCTCAATCTTCTCCTTATCATTGTCATTCGTTTTATCTTGATTAGCATGATTAATTGGTCTTTCATCATAGTATTCATCACTAGAGTTGTCACCAATCAAATCATCACCTAACAAGTCATCTTCATCACTATTGAAATCAACATACTCGGGGTGTGTTACCTTAGGACCTTTGGCCATGAAGCATCTTCCAATTCCTTCATTTGGTGAGTCAAATATGTCGTAGGAGTTGGTTGACACAAGTGCTAGACCGGCAACACCTTCATCTTGAGTATCTTCGGAGTCGGAGTGATAACTTCTCTCGGAGTGGCTGTCGGAGTCGGAGCCGGATACCCATTCACCAACATGAGCTTGATGTCTTCGTCTTGTGTAGCTCCTTGATGGTTTTTCCTTCCTTTCTGAATCCTTGCTTCTCCGTGAGTATCTTCGTTCATAACGATCATCTCTACTCCTTCTCTCTCTTGGTGGTGATCCTTTGCTTCTTCTTTTTGGAGAATCTTCTCTTCTCTTGTAGGGAGCCGTACACTCATTGGAATAGTGTCCAGGTCTTCCACAATTGTAGCAGCTTCACTCTCGACTAGAAGATCTTTTGTCATTGTAGGACATTGACTTGGAGCTTCTATCTTTGCTTCTACTCTTGTAGAACTTGTTGAAGTTCTTCACCATTAAGCTCAATTCTTCATTGAAGTCTTGTTTCTCACTTGATGACGTAGGGGCTTCACATGAGGCTTTATAGGCACCACTTGATTTGTTGTGAAGTTCCTCTTTATCCTTAAGTGACATCTCATGAGCAACAATTCTTCCAATCACCTCCGTTGGCTTGAGATCTTTGTAATTGGGCATCATTTGGATCAATGTGCACACGGTATCATATTTTCCATCCAAGGCTCTTAGAATCTTCTTGATGATGAATTTATCGGTCATCTCTTCACTTCCTAAGCTAGCAATCTCATTTGTGATGAGAGCAAGCCTAGAGTACATTTCAGCGACACCTTCATCATCCTTCAACTTGAACTTGTCAAGTTGGCTTTGAAGCACATCCAACTTGGATTCCTTGACAGAGTCGGTACCTTCGTGCATATCAATCAAAGTGTCCCAGATTTCCTTTGCATTCTCAAGACGGCTGATTTTGTTGAATTCTTCGGGGCACAATCCGTTGAAGAGAATATCACAAGCTTGAGCATTGTATTGCAACATCTTCAGCTCATCCGCGGTAGCTTCACGGTTTGGTTCTCTCCCATCAAAGAAGTCACCTTGCAAACCAACACACACAATAGCCCAAACGGCGGGGTTATGTCCAAGAATATGCATTTTCATTTTATGCTTCCAACTAGCAAAATTAGTACCATCAAAGTAGGGACCTCTACGGTGGTAATTTCCCTCGCTAGATGCCATACTCTCCTAGGTTGTGAAACCAAGGCTATGACCACCAAAGCTATGAAGATCAAAGCAAATGGAGACCAAAGCTCTGATACCACTTGTAGGATCGAAAGTATGTCTAGAGGGGGGTGATTAGACTACTTGACCAAATAAAAACTTAACCTTTTCCCAATTTTAGTTCTTGGCAGATTTTAGCTAATTTAGGACAAGTCAAGAAATCATCACATAATTCAAGCAAGCATGCAAAGAGTATATAGGCAGCGGAAAGTAAAGCATGCAACTTGCAAGAATGTAAAGGGAAGGGTTTGGATAATTCAAACGCAATTGGAGACACGGATGTTTTTCCCGTGGTTCGGATAGGTGGTGCTATCCTACATCCACATTGATGGAGACTTCAACCCACGAAGGGTAACGGTTGCGCGAGTCCACACAGGGCTCCACCCAAGGGTAACGGTTGCGCGAGTCCACATAGGGCTCCACCCACGAAGGGTCCATGAAGAAGCAACCACCCACAAAGGGTCCACGAAGAAGCAACCTTGTCTATCCCACCATGGCCATCGCCCACACAGGACTTGCCTCACTAGCGGTAGATCTTCACGAAGTAGGCGATCTCCTTGCCCTTACAAACTCCTTGGTTCAACTCCACAATCTTGTCGGAGGCTCCCAAGTGACACCTAGCCAATCTAGGAGACACCACTCTCCAAGAAGTAACAAATGGTGTGTAGGTAATGAACTCCTTGCTCTTGTGCTTCAAATGATAGTCTCCCCAACACTCAACTCTCTCTCATAGGATTTGGATTTAGTGGAAAGAAGATTTGAGTGGAAAGCAACTTGGGAAGGCTAGAGATCAAGATTCATATGGTAGGAATGGAATGTCTTGGTCTCAACACATGAGTAGGTGGTTCTCTCTCAGAACATATGAGTTGGAATGGTGTGTGTGTTCTGATGGCCCTCTCCTCGAATGAGAAGGAGGTGGAGGGGTATATATAGCCTCCACACAAAATCCAACCGTTACACAGTTTTCCAATCTCGGTGGGACCGAATCAATAAACTCGGTCGGACCGAAAATGTAAACCTAGTGACCGTTAGAGATTTTCGGTGGGACTGACATGCAGCTCGATAGGACCGATATGGTTAGGGTTTGGGCATAGCGTAATCTCGGTGAGACCGATTACACAAACTCGGTGAGACCGAATTTGGTAATTAGCTAACCAGAGAGTTGGTCGGGCAAACTTGGTGGGACCGATTTGCTCTTTCGGTGAGACCGAATTTGGTAATTAGCTAACCAGAGAGTTGGTCGGGCAAACTTGGTGGGACCGATTTGCTCTTTCGGTGAGACCGAGTGGAACTCGGTGAGACCAAAAAGTTACAAAGGGGAAACACTGAGTTTACATTGCAATCTCGGTGGGACCGATCCGCTCTTTCGGTGAGACCGAAAAGTTACGAAAGGGAAACAGAGAGTTTGCAATCCCATCTCGGTGAGACCGAGATCCCTATCGGTAGATCCGAATTGCTAGGGTTTGGCAGTGGCTAATGACAAGTGAAACTCGGTGGCTCCGGATAGGAAGAATCGGTAGGACCGAGTTTGGCTTAGGGTTTAGGTCATATGTGGATATGGGAAAGTAGTTGAGGGTTTTGGAGCATATCACTAAGCACATGAAGCAAGAGGCTCATTAAGCAACACCTCATCCCTCCTTGATAGTATTGGCTTTTCCTAAAGACTCAATGTGATCTTGGATCACTAAAATATAAAATGAAGAGTCTTGAGCTTTTGAGCTTGAGCCAATCCTTTGTCCTTAGCATTTTGAGGGTTCCACTTTCACATCCATGCCATGCCAATCATTGAGCTTTCCTGAAATAATCATCTTGGAATAGCATTAGCTCAATGAGCTATATGTTGTTATGAATTACCAAAACCACCTAGGGATAGTTGCACTTTCACTCGGCACCTCTTGTAGTTGCCTCTCTTCACACTCTCTCACCCTCTCCAGATCTAAACAAGACTTCGTTGGCCTCTCTCTCTCCCCTCACTGCTGGTCTGCTTGTATTTGCTCTCTTCACACTCTCTCACCCTCTCCAGATCTAAACAAGACTTCGTTTGCCTCTCTCTCTCTCTCTCCCCTAATTGCTGGTCAAAGAGCCGGCAGGATCCATCTGCCGGGAAGGGAAGGAGGCTTAATGCTGCTGCCGTCGGCGAGGGAGGAGGGAATCCACTACCGGCGCAACTATTCACTTTCACCCAGCGGCGGCGCGGGAGGGCCTCCGATCCCTTCTTCTTCACCGTCGTACATAGTGTGGGTCGAACGGCCTTCGGTCGCCCACCGAACCACACCCAAAGAACCTTAAGGTATAATTTACTTATTCCACATGCATTGCTCTAGCTGCATGTGGGCTTTTTCTGCTTCTGCACTCGAATCTAGGTGTTGGATCAAACAAGAAAGTAGTGGGGAAAGTTGTATACCATGAATCTAGGACGTGGTTCAAAGAGGAAAGGAATGAGGGAAAGTAGTGGGAAAAGTTGTATAGCATGAATCTAGGACGTGGTTCAAAAAGGAAAGGAAGGGGGAAAGTTGTGGGGAAAGTTGTATCGCATGAATCTAAGACATGGTTCAAAGAGGACAGGAATGGGGGAAAGTTGTATAGCATAATCTAGGACATGGTTCACAGAGGAAAGGAAGTGGGGAAAGTACTAGTACAGACTGGCTATCCAGCACCTACGTTGGTCGAGAAGGGAAAACAATGACAAACGTAGTATGCACATCTGTAATGAACTGAACTTTTGTTTTGGGGGACAAGGCTGTAGAGTTTGAGCAGGACTAGATTTGCTGCGCTCACATAGGGAAAGGTGTCTAAAGATAACAAAACCGGGACCAACACAAATATGCTCCTTGGTTGTTTTTTCTTTGTTCCAACAGACTATGCATCACCCTAGTACATCGGTAGATGCACATGGTGCTGGTGCGTCCACTGTCCCATGCAACTCTTTAGCTGTTGTTAATCTAAGGCCCTGTTTGGTTAAAAACTCCCTAGTCCCTACCTGCTTGGTTCCAGGGACTAAACATGGACTAGAGGTTATTAAATGACATGCTAAAAGACCATGTTACCCCTAGTAATGAACTAATAGAGACAAGGTGTGATGCGTGGCAGGGGAACTGTTGGAAAAAGTCCCAAAAAGACTCTCCCTCGGGGTCTTCTTTATTCCCAAATTCTCACTTTTAGTCCCTAAAAGTCCGTCCTGTTTGGTTTAGATGGGACAAACACGGAGTTTTTTAGTACCTCCACCAAAATGCCCCAGTAAACAAGCACCCTCTAATAATGCCGCTAGAAAATTGATGCAATGCCATAGTTAAAAGTAAATTACATGTTTAATGAATTTTATTGTTAATATAATCTCTTTGTTAATATTAATCAATGCCACCGTTTGAGAAATGCTATTGTCTTGCTTTCTTTCCCATTTAGGTAAGGTAGATGCTTCTTTTTGTTGGCTTCTGTGTCATCCATCGTTATTGACCACTAGTTGTTTCCTTTGCACCTCTGTGTAAACATGGTTATCTACTTCACCATGTTGCCATTGTGACCTTTTGTTGCACTGCACAAAACACTTTTGTTTTAAGAGTGTTTTGTGCAGTTCAACCAAAATGTCACACCGACAATGTTGGTTTTTTGCTTGATCTTAGTGGAACTACACAAGAGGAGATCTTACTTCCTATCTGTGTTGGCAAATTTGGTTCAGATCTTCTTCTTGTGAGTTGTTTGAATTCCGCGTCATCAGAGGTCAGTACTAGCCTTCTTTCACATGATTCTGCAGTGTGCTTTCATATGTTGTGCTACTTGTACGATAATGTTGCTTGATTTAGTGAACTGCACAAATGGAGACAAGACTTCCAATCCTTATGTGCACCGCAATATCCCATTGAGGTAAGATAAGGATATTTCACAACTGTTGGCCTGTATTTTGCCACTTTCATCAGAAAATTGATGTCATTTTTAGTGCTATACTTGTGCAACCTAATTGACATGCTAAATCTTACATTGAAGGTGAAGCTTGTGTGTTATTGAACCAAGTGATGAAGGGGAAGAACAAGCGGAAGAAAAACAAAAATCAACTCCTGGTGCTGTAATGAAGCACTGGAACTGTGATGACACAAGTAATGATATAGTTTTGCATCTTAATTTATTGCTATGGCTGGAACGATCAATTGTTTTGCCACTGATTTGATGCCACTCTTAATGTAATACGTAATTATCTCTACTTGTGCAAACATGGATCTTCTTTAAAGATACCATATATTTTAGTGGAACTGCACAAGAAGATGTTGGAAACATTAATCTAATCGAGGAGTATATAGTAAGCATGGCCACCACAGTAGATAGTAACAAATGCTTCCGGAGAAGTGCTTCATCTATATGCTCTACACAATAAGCCTCCTGACAAAGGTTGGTACTCGCCCATTGATTTCATCCATATGATTGAGCTTTGTCAACTCTATTGGTGTTGTGCTACTGTTTAGATAATGTCATCAAAAAGTGGTATTGTCCTTGAGAAGTGCTTCATCTTTGTTGTTTTAAATATTTCCTTTCCTTTTTTTCAAGCAAACAGGGATGCTAGCATTTAGTTATCCTCTTGTCTTTGCACAACAGGATCATCCTCCTCTGAAGAAGAATATGGAGTATGTGAAGTGACTAGTTTCGATTATGCCAGGATGAAGAAGCCATGTCTATCTTCTCATTAGTAGGAGCAGTTGAAGGATGGTCACATTACCCCCCCCCCCCACAAGACCAAACTAACTTCAGCTTAGAAGGACTGTCAAATCTCCATTTTATTGCTGTGATGCGTGAGTACAATGTTGTTCTAGGATTCTTTCCGGTGAGTTCCATTTTTTGAAAAGTGTGCTCTACATGGACCATGTCGGTGCCTGTTTAAACTGTCAATTCATAGTACAGTTTGCTTTATACTAATCACTTTTTTTGTATTTGTGCAAACAGGGTGCTCAGCTTGACTTCAACAGGAACTGCACAAAATCTTCATGAATACATCGAATCATTCATTTCCACCACAAGAAAGGAGGTGCTGATAAGTTCAAGGTGTTGCAACATATAAGGGCGAAATCATACAAGCTACACGCGAATTTGGTTGATTTTGGTGGAACTGCACAAAAAGAACAGTTGGTTTATTTAGCACGAGGTGCCATGTCAATGTCCGAACTGATGGCAAACCCTGCCCATTCCACAATCGTAGGCATTTGATATTTTGGAATGGGAAAACCTTGTCAAATTTTGCTCATTGATTTTAGCAAGAAGACATGCATTTGATATTTTCGAATGGGACGCCCTTTGCTGTCAGCAGCGTCGATCCATTTTTTCTTTATTCTTTAGTTGTGAAGTAAATATTGGCTCTGACATGTGAATCGCTGAGATGCATAATCATCGATTGTTTTGAATGTTCTCTATGAATTTCCAGGCCTGTGTGTTTGATTGCAATGTACATGAACGCTAAAAAGCTGCTCAAACTCTTTGTACTCCTTCTGTTCCTTTTTACTTCGCACATTGTGAAAGTGCATACTTGTTTCTATAAGGTTGGTCAAAGTAGAGATACTTTGACTGTAGACAAAACTTGTATGCAGACTAGAAAGGACCGGAGGGAGTACATGTGAAACTGCTGAAATGAGGTGATCACCCTGGGAATAATGCTAGTACGTATTGTTTTGCATGTTCATCCAATGCCAGTGATACAAGAATTCGAACTAATCGAAATAAATTCATTCATACACTGTCGAATTTCATATAAACATGCCGGATTTCATTACATTTCATACATTCTTCAACTAAAAAGGGGTGCGCTTGAGGTATAATTAATTAATCGAAGCTACCCACATGTGCCCTGCTGAGCCGAACAGAAGCTTCAGTGACTTAACTGCAGGTGCAGTTACGTAACTGACATGTGGCCCAGATGCCTGTTGGGCCCACATGTCAGTCAGCCAACTGCACCAGCAGTTAAGTAGAAGCAGCGTCCTTCTCCAGCATAGCTCTCCGACTCCATGTCACCGCCAAGAAGCTAACCGGCCGTCAGTGGTTAACCTGCCTAGCTTGGCTTCAACCGAGGGTAGCAGCGGTGGCCTTACTTGGATTCGAGCGGTGGAGACCTACCGTGTTCTACTCTTCCTCGTTTTCTGTGTGGCGCTGCCTTGCTGGCAGTGGGGCGGGGCCTCGGTGGAGCCGGCGGTGTCCTCTGTCTCGTTGCCGGCGGGCGGCGCCTCGGTGGAGCGGGGGAAATCCTCCCCCTCGTTGCCGGCAGGGCGGGGCCTCGGCGGAGCCGACGGTGTCCTCTGCCTCGTTGTTGGTGCTGGGGGGCCTCATCGACGCCAGCAGAGCAAGGACTCGTCGGAGCCGGCATTGTCCTCTGCCTCGTCCTCGGTCTCGCCAAATAGCGCCTCGCCCGCTTCATCGCCATCTTTGTAGGCGGCCGCAGCCTCCGCCACCCGCATGCGGTACCGCCATCGCTCGAGGCGGCCCTCACGGGCGGAGCGGTACGAGTCGAGCAGCGCCTCCTCCTCCGCCTGCTCCATGGCGATCTGCTCCTCCGCCTGCAGGTGCTCCTGGAGGAGATGGTGGTTGTAGGCGGCGTCGGCCTGCGCCTCCCGGACCTGCTCCTCACGCTTCTGCCTCATCGTGTCCATATGTTGGGCACGGGCCTCGCCGATGGTATGCATCGGCGAGGATGGCGCTGAGGAGGGGGTTGGCGCCGGATCATCGACTACCATGTTCTCCATTGGGACGTCATCGTCCTCCGGCTGCCTGCCGGCTAGCCAGTCGGCAGCAATGGCTGCCATCTCCTTGTGGTCCATCATCCGCCCGTCCTGAAGAGCGCTGGAGCGCGAGGAAGCCATGGTGGGCAGTAGTGCTGTGGACAGGAAAATAGGAACGGATGCGGATGACTGCGGCTATGGCCGGCGCAGCTATTTATATAGCAATGGTGGGCGGCAGAGGGACGGGCGTGTGGCGCCGGAGTAGCCGCCTCGGCAACCGCATATCATTAATGTGGGAGGCAGAAGGACGGACGGACGACACTTGTGTCGTTTGAAGGCGGAGCAATCGCATGCACTGGGAAGCGGGGCGAGCGGTGCTGACCGTTTCGGGCGGAAAGCGCGCGCGGGCGAGGGAGGCGGCCTGGGTGGGCTAGGGCAGTCAGACTCGTGCTTGGCAGTGGGTCAGTCCAGCAGTCGAACATGCTAGCTCGCTAGCTACCTCGCCGAGCTAAGCGACGACAATCAGACGATGGACGTAGCTTCCGACCAGGAGCCGGCGCCACTGTCCAAGCCGGTTCATGCCATGTTCACCATAGAGCAGGTGCGGCCGCACTTCGACGCCCTAATGGCGGAAGAGCTACCAGCGCAGGAGGACTTGTGCTGCAACCTCCGTCTCCTCAACGAGCACCGGTGAACAAGCGAACAACAATGCCGTCGCGGACATGTGGCCCTATGATCCTGGCTTCCCGAATGAGCAGCGGGCGCTGTATCAGACCATCCGTAGGGCCTGTGAGGCCCTCTCCGTCGTCCTTCGAGTTGTTGCGCTCGCCGTGGCGCCGCCGTCTCGCGTTGTCAACATGGTCAACGGACATGAGGATGAGGAGATGACTTTAGTTGGAGAGGATGACAGTGGGGATCCACCAGGGCCATAGCCGCACGTACGTAAGTGCCTCCTTATTAGTATATAAAACAATATTTTTTTGCTTCCTCCTGGTTTCCTGACATCAGGGTCCCACACCATTGTCAACCTATGTAGTCGATAAACGAGAGAATTGCATAAGAAGCGGCCGACAGCTGGGACCAAGCAGCTCGAGCAGTATTTGTGCTTTTGAGGTGTGAGCACTGCAGAGTTTTTCTTGAGCGATGTTTAGCCCAGATATTAATTTTTCTCCTCTGAACAACAATGAAAACATCGCCGCAGCTATTAACTGGGCGGGTTGTGGCCCATCTAGCCCAGGCCAGATATCCAACCCAGGTATTTATTTTTTTCAAGCTAAAAATGGCTAGCCCAGCTATACTTTTTTTAGGAATACCCAGGCAAGGTCAAGTTGTTATTCTCCGCCCGGCTAGGCTGCAAATCTTTCCTAGGAGGCATGCATTAGTATTAACAAGAAAATGGGCTTTAGGAAATAATAAACGGGATGTAATTATAAAAACTGGCAGTAACTATAAAAAATGCACCAAACACGTAATTACTTTATAAAATATTATTTTTGGATATTGAAAATTTTAATTTCATTAATTGTTGCGAGCGCAATGTTTCGTTGGATTTTTACGTAATATAAATTTATATTGAAATTGTATTTAATTTGACTAGAAATTTCGGGATACAAATATTTCGGATCCCATCAAAATGTGGGAAATTTTATTGAATTCTGTTTTGAACGGTTGGTTGAAATGGGTTGTACTTTTAACAAACTGTAAATGGGCTGTAGTAAATTCCATTAGAATTCAAAAATTGGCTGCACATTCTTACAAATCTCAATTGGGCTATAAGTTCTCTGCCACACACTTCTGGCTTTAATAAGTTGACGCGTCCCCTAAAAAAAAAGAGTTGACGCATATGCAAGGCTTTGTCAACTTATAGTCAACACACGCTTCTAGCAGCAGTGGCCGTTGGATGTCCATCAACGGATGCCGTGCTTCTTCTTGAATCTCGGATATTCTAGCTTCACCCGCCCAAAAATGATTCCTTCCCCTGACATCTGGGGGGCACCATTTCGGAAGCTAACCTGTGGGCCTACTAAGTTGACGCGTACCAAGGGCTTTGTCAATGTCGGTGTCAAAACCGGCGGATCTCGGGTAGGGGGTCCCGAACTGTGCGTCTAGGCCGGATGGTAACAGGAGGCAAGGGACATGAAGTTTTACCCAGGTTCGGGCCCTCTCGATGGAGGTAAAACCCTACGTCCTGCTTGATTAATATTGATGATATGGGTAGTACAAGAGTAGATCTACCACGAGATCGGGGAGGCTAAACCCTAGAAGCTAGCCTATGGTATGATTGTTGTTCTATATGTTGTCCTACGGACTAAAACCCTCCGGTTTATATAGACACCGAACAGGGTTAGGGTTACACAAAGTCGGTTACAATGGTAGGAGATCTACATATCCGTATCGCCAAGCTTGCCTTCCACGCCAAGGAAAGTCCCTTCCGGACACGGGACGAAGTCTTCAATCTTGTATCTTCGTAGTCCAGGAGTCCGGCTGAAGGTATAGTTCGGCCATCCGGACACCCCCTAATCCAGGACTCCCTCAGTAGCCCCTGAACCAGGCTTCAATGACGACGGGTCCGACACGCAGATTGTCTTCGGCATTGCAAGGCGGGTTCCTCCTCCAAGTACTTCATAGAAGATTTTGAACACAAAGATAGTGTCCGGCTCTGCAAAATAAGTTTCTACATATTGCCATAGAGAGAATAATATTTACACAAATCTAATCTGCTGACGTATTCCGTAGTGTGTCATCGCCACGGCCAAGCCTTTATTCGAATCGTTTCATTGTCCCACCTCAGCGTGTCATGCGAGGCGGTTTCCTTGGCACGTCTCGTCGAAGAAGAGATCGTGTCCCCTTATTCCGGGATTCTCATCAATACGGGCGTGGGTAACCCAACTGCGCCATTAATTACGGCACCCATATAAGGGGATAAGGATCCACCTTTTCACGTACGCCTTCTTCCTCCTTTGCCTATCCATTTTCGCGCACTCGAGCTCCAGCGCCCAAGTCCGCACTCCCCAACTCAACCTTCTCCAGCCATGTCCGGAGCGGGAGGCAAGTGGATGGTCTCCTTCGTCATGGAGGGACACATCAAAAAACTGAGGAAGGCCGGATACTTGTCTAACGACATCGCGTACCGGCTTCCCGAAGAGGGGCAGCTCCTCCCCACCCCAAGGCCCCATGAGAGGGTAGTGTTCCTTCCCCACTTCCTCCGCGGACTGGGGTTTCCTATCAACCCATTCGTCCGGGGACTCATGTTCTACTACGGCCTGGATTTCCATGATCTGGCCCCGAACTTCATCCTGAACATCTCGGCGTTTATCGTCGTGTGCGAGGCTTTCCTCTGCATCCGCCCCCATTTCGGCCTATGGCTCAAGACTTTCAATGTCAAGCCGAAGGTGGTGCGCGGCAACCAGGCGGAGTGCGGAGGCGCCATGGTGGGCAAGATGCCCAACGTCTTATGGCTCGAGGGCTTCTTTGTGGAGACCCTGAAGCGGTGGCAATCGGGGTGGTTCTACATCACCGAGCCGCGTGACCCTGAGTGGGTCGCAGCCCCCGAGTTCCGGTCCGGACCCCCAACGCGGCTCACGTCCTGGAAAGAGACGGGCCTGTCGTGGGGCAGCAAAGGAGAGGTGACTGGACTGCAAACATGCCTCCAAACCCTGGTGGACAAGCAGCTCAAGCTTGTCAACGTAGTCCAGGTTATGCTCATCCGCCGGATCCTCCTGTGTCAACAACGGGCCTTCAATCTGTGGGAGTTCAACCCGGTGCAGCACCGAACTCTGAGCAGGCTCTTCAACACGACGTACGAAGATGCTTGGAAGGTGCTCTTCAAGGGCGCCGAGGCTCCCGCATCCGCTACCGAGGATCGCGGATTCAGCGCGCAGCGTCATGCTAGCGCAGTAAGTTGTTTGTACCTTTTATAGGGTATTAGTTGTTCATAGTTTGACTCTATGCGGGATCTAAGCTCCCTTACCTTTGACAGGCTTGGCAGGCGAAGTCCAGACAGATCAACTGTCCGGCTCCTTTGCCCGAAGACCCAGCTGATGCCCGCTTGGCGAAGGTGCTGGTTCCAGCACCCCATGTGGTGCCGGAGAAGAAGGCCACAGAAGGCCACGGGGACTCGAAAAAGTGCCCGGTGCCAGGAGGTGTGGGGTTCATCATCCGGCTCCAAGGCGCATTCCTCCCGCGAAAACAAGGAGGATGAAGAAGAGACCTCTCCCCCTCCAGCGGGGGAGAGAAGCGCCGAAGGGTCCAAGAAGGGGAAAACCCTTCCTCCGGACTACTCCACCGACGCCGACGACGGCGGAGAGGAGTGGCCGCTCAGGGCCAAGCCCCTGGCGAAATCGTAAGTATCCGAATACCAGAGTAATTCATAGTATTCCTTTATTGCACAGCTTTCCCTTATGTCGAATATGATTATGCAGCCCACCCAAAGACCGGCTCGACGAGCCATCGAGCGGTTCACTGGACTCGTCGGATGTGAATTCGCTTCCGACGGCTACCTCCCCCCGCCCTACGGATGACGCCGAAGTGTTGTACCGACAGGTTCCCAGCCAGGAGGAGGTGGTCGTGGAGGCGCCGCAAGGCGACCTCCCGGACTCCAGGAGTAAAGGGGATAAAACCCCCGAGGGTTCCAAGTCCGGCTCTAGGCCGGACGCTGCTCTGGAACCTTCAAAGGTTCCAGAGTCCGGCGGGCGACCTCCTTCCAAGAGGAGCAAGCCCACCATGCCGGTGACCCCCGTCCAACCGGAGGCGCCGGACAATATGTTGGAGGTGCTCAAAGGCGCCTCCATCGACAAGGGGCACCGCACCATTATGAGTGCGGTGGTCCAGAAGGTTCAGTCCGCTAAGAGCGGACTGACTGAAGCTTGTACTAGCCTTTTAACAGGCTTTGAGGTAAGTAAAGAATGTGTAAATAATATTACCGCATAGACAGTAGCCCCTAATGCTCTGTTTGGCGTTCGGGAAGAAAAGCCGAAAAGAGGATCAATAAAATTCACAGGAGTCTAACAAAAAAGAGTCAATATGCGTATGCAGGCTTCTCTGCTGGCGTCCGCCGCACTAACTGCAGAAGTGGACACGCTAAAGCAGAACCTCGAGCAGTCCGAGCAAGAGCTCGGGCGGGCCAAGAAGCAGCTCGAGGACAAGGAAGGTAAGAAATACCTTGTTTAAATATTATATAAAAAAGGTGCAATTGCAAGAAATGACAGGATTATCGTGGCTATTGTAGGGGCCACGTCTAAGGTGGCGACCCTTAAGCAAGCGCTGGTCGAGGCCGAGAAGAGGGCGGCCACGGAGCGCACCGAGCGGGAGAAGTATGAGGTCCAGGTTGGCAAGGTGCGGCAAGAGCTCCAGGCTCTCATGAAAAAACATGAGAGTTTGGAGCTTGACTCAAAGACGCGAGCGTCCGAGCTCATAATGGCTATTGAAAATGCCAAGTCTGCCAAGGCCGAATCCCAGAAGACCCTTCAGGTGTTGGATGCGGTGAAAAAGATAGCGGCGGGTAAGGCATTCTTTATGCAAAGCAAACACATAAACGTGAGTTACTTGTTACTTACCCGAATCCGGAGCTCTCCAGGAGCATTCGCAGATCTTTCCCGTAGCGTGTCCGATGCCGCCGCGTTCTATCGAGCCGAGGAGGGCAGCTCGACAGAGAAGGTGTTCTGGTCTCAGTATGCTGAGGCCGGACACCCCGTGCCCCTGAGCGACCAGCTGAAGCAGCTGGTCGAGCTCCACAAGGCGGCCGAACAGGCCATGAAGGGCCTCATAGTTTGGTTGTGGCCTGGGGAGGCTCTGCCTGGGAGCTATTTTGGGCTGGAGCCGGACTGTGCGTCTAGGCCGGATGGTAACAGGAGGCAAGGGACACGAAGTTTTACCAAGGTTCGGGCCCTCTCGATGGAGGTAAAACCCTACGTCCTGCTTGATTAATATTGATGATATGGGTAGTACAAGAGTAGATCTACCATGAGATCGGGGAGGCTAAACCCTACAAGCTAGCCTATGGTATGATTGTTGTCCTGTATGTTGTCCTACGGACTAAAACCCTCCGGTTTATATAGACACCGGAGAGGGTTAGGGTTACACAAAGTCAGTTACAATGCTAGGAGATCTACATATCCGTATCGCCAAGCTTGCCTTCCACGCCAAGGAAAGTCCCTTCCGGACACGAGACGAAGTCTTCAATCTTGTATCTTCATAGTCCAGGAGTCCGGCTGAAGGTATAGTCCGGCCATCCGGACACCCCCTAATCAAGGACTCCCTCAGTCAACTTAGTCAATATAAACGATTCTAGCTGCAGTGACCGTACGATGTCCATCCAAAGGCCGTCGTGCTTCTTCAACCTCTGGCCTTCTTGCTCCAGCCGCCCAAAGCAGCGCCGGTCGTGCCGCCTGCTCCTGCCTCCCGTGGCCGGCTGTGCTGCCGCGTAGGCCTCACCGCCCCCTACTACTCCCACTGCTGGCCAGGGCATCCCTCCACTCACCCACACCCCTAGTTATTCTGCGGTGACGGCCGCCTCACACGGCAGCCGAACCAGTGAACCCTCGTACTCCTCTCCGCGTGGGCATCTACTACCGCGTCTTCCCCGGCTTCGCGTCGTCCCCTTCCTAGGCCTCGCCGTCGTCCACCGCCCTGGTGCTCTCGGCGCGGCATGGTCAACGTGGTCAAGGAACGACTTCCATCGGAAGAGTGCTGTACGTGGAGAGGCTGACAGCTGGGTCCACGGCAGCCGCAAGGAAGTGCCTCCTTATTACACGGAAAATAATTATTCCTCCACCTGACAGCGGGGACCCACCGGACGGGCCACCGTATTTGGCGGAAAAAAACGTTTCCCCCCTGACTGCTGGGACCCACCGGACGGGCCAACGTATTTAGCGAAAAAACGTTCCCCCCGCTGTCAGCTCGGACCCACCGGAGGTGCGTCCTTATTACGCACAAAAAAAAATGAATACTCCCGCTGCTAGTTGGGACCCACCTTGGTGGGAGGCTAACTTGTCGGCCTACTAAGTTCATGGGGACGGAGTGCTTTGTCAACTTAGTCAATATGAATGATTCTAACTCCAGTGACCGTACGATGTCCATCCAACGTCCATAGTGCTTCTTAAACCTCTGGTCTTGTTGCTCCAGCCGCCCAAAGCAGCGCCGGTCGTGCCACATGCTCCTGCCTCCCGTGGCCGGCTGTGCTGCCCCGGATGCCTCACCGCCCCTACTATTCCCACCGTTGGCCAGGCCATCCCTCTATTCACCCACACCCCCTGTTATTGTGCGGCGATGGCAGCCTCACACCGTAGCAAACCAGTGAACCCTCGTACTCCTCTATGCGTGGGCATCCACCGACGCGTCTTCCCCGGCTCTGCATTGTCCCCTTCCTAGGCCTCGCCGTCGTCCACCGCCCTGGTGATCCCGGAGCGGCGTGGTTAAGGAACGACTTCCATCGGACGTGGACTGTACGTGGAGAGGCTGACAGCTGGGTCCACGGCCGCAACAAGGAAGTGCCTCATTATTACGCACAAAATCATTATTCCTCCACCTGACAACGGGGACCCACCGGACGGGCCACCGTATTTCGCGAAACAAATGTTTCCCCCTGACTGCTGGGACCCACTAGCTACATCTTCGCACGCAAGGAAGTGCGTCCGGGCAAAAAATGATTCACCCCCCTGACTGCTAGGACCCACCAGCTACATCGCACGCAAGGAAGTGCGTCCGGGCAAAAAAACGATTCGCCCCCTGACTGCTGGGACCCACTAGCTACATCTTCACACGCAAGGAAGTGCCTGACAGTCGGGACCCACCTGGTCGAAGCGTACGTAGCGTTGTCATTCTGGTCGCGAACGTGTACGTACATACTGGTTGATGTAGAGGCGTGCACGTGTCGTAGTAGAGGTGCGCACGTAGCATGTACACGTATGTACATCGGCCAGGGTGCAAGAAAGTAAATACGACCATGTACGTACATACGGGCAGGGTCTCGAACACCTACTCGCGCGTACGTACGGCCAGGGCTCGTGTACGGAGAAACAGCGTCATCATCATGTTCATGGGGAGCCAACCGGCTGGGTCGGAACGGAATGTGTCGTCGTGTTCATTGGGAGGGCTTGGACGGAACAGCCGATGGAAACGAGGCCTGACGTACTGCGGAACGGAGGAAACGGCCTTATGTTCGACCGGCCACGTTCGAAACGGATCCTGTTCATCAGGAGGGGTCTGGCATACCGCGAAATAGAGGAAACGGACCTCCTACGATCGAAACGGGGGTCCTGTTGATCGGGAGGGGTGTGGCATACCGCAAAACAGAGGAAACGGACTTGTGTTGGAGTGCTACGGTCGAAACGGGGGTCTTGTTCATCGGGAGGGGTGTGGCGTACCGCAAAATGGGACTCCACGGGATACTGTTCATCTCCACCGTCGACCCCCTCCAGCCTCCACGGGCTACTGTTCATCCACCGTCGACCTCCTCCAGCCTCCACCTGCGACTGTTCATCCACGGGCTCCTGTTCATCCAGCCTCCACCGCGTGCTACTCCACCGGCTACTGTTCAACCAGCCCTCTCCACGGGCTCCTGTTCAACCACCCCTCCACGGGCTACTGTTCATCCAGCCCTCCACGGGGTGGTCCTGTTTATCCTGCCCTCCACAGGGTCCTGTTCATCCATCCCCAACTGGCTCGATCGATTGGGGTCCTGTTCATCCAGAGGCAACACCACGGGGTCCTGTTCATCCACCCCCACCGGGAACTGTTCATCCAAAACCCCCCAGCAACGCTCACTGTTCATCCAAAGGCAGCATCGATCGGCTTCAGTTAGCAGCAGTAGCGAAGGAATCGCTCGATCGGGTTCAATTAACAGTCATCGATCGATCGCTCGGGTTTAGTAGCGCATAGCCTGCAGTGCAATCGCTCGGGGTTCAGTTAGGGCCCAACGCCTTGCTCGGGTTCAGTTAGAGCATAACGCCTCGCACCCACATGCGTGCGTGCACGAGAGAAACTCGCATCGCTCAGCCTCGACCACCCATCGTAATCGGGAACACCCCGATATTTTCCTCGCCCTCGCTTCTACCATGGTTTTTTCCATCATGGACGGCCCAAAGAATGTCATGCAGCTGCGTCTCCGGCCCACCCAGGACACAAACCCATTTTCTGTCATGATTTTTTTGTCATAGAAGTAGGACCCCACCACATCTATGATGATACCGTGTTTTGTCACAATTATTGTCATAGAAGTGTCATAAGTATGACAGAAAAAAAATTGTTCGGCCCAAAATGTCACGGATGTGTCTTTTTTTGTAGTGGTACCTTGTTCCGCCGAAAGCCGCATTCACGCCAACCGAAACCCCACACCAACTACAGAGCCAGAGCCGGAACCACAATTTGATCCTCACTGGTAGTCTGTTTATCAGTGGAATCCGGAGGAGATTGCCAACCAGTGGCACTAGGAGGATCCTTCTCAATATGAACCCAACTGTAATGAGCATACGGTACACTTTTCATGTTAATGGTAATGAGCATACGGTACACGTTTCAAGGAAACAACCTCAAGTCCACAATATTAATTCTATTGGAAAAATTTCAACAATCACTATTGGAGGTTTCAAATTTCCTCTTCCTACTGTCAAGAAGAAATATGATATTATTATTGTTGGGGATGTGCATATCCCCGTTGAGGTAACCTAGTGTTATTCAAAAATTCTCCAGTTTCATGTTATTCGAAATGAGTTTGTTAACAAGACCTGATCAACCTTGTTAGTGGATTCCTTTTGATGAGCATGAGATGGATGAATTTCGAAAACACAACTCTCCGTTCCCTCTTTTTATTTTCTGTTATTTATATTAAATAAAGCAAAAATAGTATTTTCGATCTGCTTTCTGATTTATCCATGCAATAAAAATACCCCGAAAATAAAAGCTCTCCAAATGCGCTGAAATTTAAATATGATTTTTTCTAGAATATTTGAGAATATCTGGTACTGAGAACATAGCAGGGGGATCAAGCATCTAGCCACGAGGGTCCAGGGCGCGCCCCTGCCTCGTGGGCCCATGGTGGCTCCCCTCCACTTATTCCAGCTACCACACACTCCTTCCTCCCAAAAAAATCATCATCCAGCTCAAGCACGAGTTCTAGCTCATCTTGCTGCCATTTTCGATCTCCTTGCTCAAAGCTCCATTCACAAAACTACTTTGGGGGATTGTTCTTTGAAAAAGATGAAGAGATTTTTGAGGGGCTCATCAAGCCGAAGCTCGAAGGATAAACAAAGTGAAGAGAACAAGAAGCCCAAGTATAATCTCCCTCGTACCACGGAGGTTCGGCCGTGAGAATGGCCTTGTGATGATTTCTTGAGAGAAGCCGGGATTTATGATGATTTCTATGAATTGGCTGAGAATGCAGGCCTCACCGCCTTCCTCCATGACCAACGCGAACAATATCTCTTACTCACCAATATATTTGTGCAAAACTTTCATTTCCGTGCTAGGAGCTCACCACCTACTGCGGAATTTTATTTATATGATGAGCATAAGGAGATGTCACTTCGTGATTTTTGTCGGGTTTGTTTGATCCCTTTTGAGGGCAGTGTAGAGGAACCACATCATGACGATGTGGAAGGGTTTGTTGATACAATTGCTATAGGGGAAACGAGGAAGGTTTCCGATTTAAGAATTACTAGCATACATTTTCTTGTTTTGCGTTACTTTGCAATATTTGCTAGTAGATGCTTAATTGGTTGCAGAAACTGTGGCAACCTTAGTGCCCCTGATATTGTTATTTTGTGCCATGCCTTGTCCCGTGATGACACATTTTGTATGGGCGCTATTGTTGCAAAGCAGTTAAATCTTAACCGTACCAAGGGCCCCGTCCTTGGAGGCATCTTCACCTCGCGCCTCGCTGCACACTTTAACATACCTATCAGGCATTATGAGAAAGAAGAAAAGTTGCTGCCTCCTATTTTTCTAGACTATAAGAGTATGGTAGCACATGATTTTATCATTAAGAATAAGGAAAAGATGCTTAAGTACAAGCTGATATTTGATAAAAATCACCCTGAGACTATTACTTTGCCTACTCCTTCCTTGTTTGACTTATGTGCAGGCAAGTACACTACAAAAAATACACTTCCGTGATGATACGTGTTTGTCACAGTAGGTCACATTTTTTGTCATGCATGTACATCCATGAAAAATTTATGACAGAATCAAGATAGTCATACCTGTGCTGTCGTAGAAGTGTTCCATGACATTACCAAAATTATCATCACGGAAGTGTCCACTTCCATCACGATAAATCGTGCGTCACAGAAGTGCTTTTGTCAAGGGTGACCGACACGTGACATCCACCGTAATGGAACACTGTTAAGCTATCGGGTCCAGTTTTGGATCCGATAACCCGTTAAGAGCCCCAACCAATGGGGATTTTCCACGTGTAAAACCATCATTGGCTGGAGGAAACATGTGTCGGCTCACCGTTGGGACAGATGTCATCCACTCATTGGACCCAAAGCGCCTATGATACGTCGACACATGGCACGACCCAACAGAGGTCCATTCCTGTGAAAAGGCAGGCCCGTTTGACTTGGTCAAAAGGTGGCGGGCCGGCCCACGGCAAGCCTGTTAACGGCCTGTTCGCATATAGCCCATTTATAGCCCGCTAACCTAGGGCCCGTTTACGGCCTATCCGAATTAGGCCTAGTAGCGTCATCTGGGCCATCTAATATAATTCCAGCCCATTTTGACTTCCGGCCCATGTATGTCCCATGACGTCTTTTGGCCCATATGAGGCCCTTAGTAACCCTCTGCCTGTGGTAAAACTGGCCCGTAATGAACAGTGTATCACTTTATACCCATTAACGGCCCATTATTCCGTTGGGCCGTTTGTAGCCTATGTTATCTTTCGGCCTTCTCAGGGCCCATTTATTCTTGGGCTCATTTCCAACATTCGGTTACTTACGGCCCGTTACTGTCATTTTCTGCTTGTGGGCCAAATTCAGCATGTGCTTACAGTCGGCCCGTTTGTGGCCCATTAATACGTTGGGCCGTTTTCATTGCTTCATCAAATAAGACCGATTAACGACGGCCCATTATGGTCAGCCCATGAACGGACGATTCCAACTCTAGCCCGTTTACGGCCATAAAGCGGTATGTTATTGGCCCATGTTTGGGCAATCGATCATACGGCCCGTATAAGGCCCATTGATGATACAGCCCGTAGAAGGCCCATTGACGATACGACCCGTAGAAGGCCCATTGTTTCTACGCCCCGTAGAAGGCCCATTGTTTCTACGGCCCGTAGAAGGCCCAGTGTCACTACAGTAAATATGTAGCCCATGGTTATTGTGGCCTAGTTTTAAAAAATAGGTTATTGCGGCCACTAGCAAACCAGGGAAAAAGAACAGCACTGACTACAAGCAAACAAATAAACAAGACAACAAGGAAAAAAAATAAGTAAGCAACTTACGCTAGGCTATCACGACTATTACACATATTACATCCACTGGGCATCAAAGTTCGCCACCAGTGCAAATATAGGGAACAAAGCAGCATATCATATACACTGGTTGTCAAAGTTGGCGACCAGTGCAAATAAATGCCGCAGCAAAACAAGTCCAGAACTAAAACCACTTCAGAAGATCTCAAGAAACAATATCCTGGGTACCCATAATGCTGGCAAGATGCTTAGAAAGCTTATTAACTTTCTCTTGTTTGGCGCTTAAATCCTCCAATGCTTTCTGTTGCACCAGAAAGTATGCATCTGAATTCTACAGGGACTTCCTCAGTCCTTCAGCTTCCTGTCGCAACACATCTGATCGATGTCTTTAAACTTGAAGCTGAGACTCAAGAAGACGAACTGATTCAGGCAGCGAATTCGAAGAGCTTGTGCCAGCAGTAGTGGCCAGTAACTCGAACACTACATCAAGACAGGACTTCTGGGTTCTCTCACTGTCGTCAAGGTAGTTTTTATCAGCTTTCTTGGAGACCAACAAGGATGTCTCACTATCTTGAACCTTATCTGCATTACTTCCTTCACCATTGCATAACGGGGTATTGTTCTCCAATATTTTGTCCGCATTCTAAAAGAGAAACAAGCAGACACATCATAGGTTTACCATGTTGTATATGAAACTCATTTTGGTAAATCAGTTCAGTAGTAAAGTGCACATGATAACAGCATGAAACAAACATATATCTATGTACCATGGTCACTTTGTGGTCTATATCATTCTAGTTTTTGTTGCCAAATCAAGATAGAGACACAGTTGAAATAATATTTGTTCAAGACAAAGAAGAGTAGACAGAATATAAGTGTGGGAAACTATAGAGACACTTGTAATGTGCATGACATGAGAACATAACTTCTTGTTCAATTGAAACTGAAATCAATATAGAGCAAGTTACAACAGCAAACTAGTTAAAGAAACAAGTTTAAAACATACCTGTTGTGCCATTGGATTTTCAATTCCATCCTTCAAATTTGAAAATAGTTGGTCTGAGTAAATACAGTGATGCAAGAGCAAAGGTGTATGAACCATAGCTACATAACCTTCTTCTTCTCCTTTAAGCGTTGAGTTGGGATTCGGAGTGGTGGTCCTCGTGCTTTGCGCACTACAGTTCCTTTGCTAACTGCTTGTGTTTGGGTGCTCTGTGGTGGAGACGGTGCTGTGTCAACTGGAACTGGGTTACTATCTGCTGGGGTTGGGGTTAGAAGGGGTGTAGCTGGTTCTCTGTCCAACTGGGTAGGGGTACAATCTGCGAGAGTCTAGGTTATGTTTGGCGGGGTTGGTTCTTGGGCTAGTACAACCGTGGTTCCATCTGCATTAACTGGTAGCACTATCTTTTCTGAAGACCGTGTTGTTACTCCCTTAGATACTGCCATCACCCTCTCCAATTCAAATGGTTGATAAACAAGAAAAGTAATTGAATGTACATACATTGTATGATAGACAGGTGCAATGGATAGTGGGGAATAAAAGAGGGCATGAAATAATTCACATTTATGTTTTCTAACCAAACAGGATAGCATGACACAATTTCACATATATGATGGCTAACTAAACAGGATAGCATGATACAATTTCACATTATGATGGCTAACTAAAAAAGATGGAAAGACATAGTTCAAACTATGATGACTATGTAAACAGGATGACATGATATAACTATATAATGTGTTTATTAAATAGGTTGGCATTCCATAATTCACATACATGCCGCCTATGGAAACATGATAGCATGATATAATTCCCGGATAGAATGACATAATTCAAAATATGATGACTGTAAACACTAAATAGGATGAGATAATATAACTATATGATGTCTTTATTAAATAGTAGTTTACTTGTTGGTAGGTCGGTTGCTGATAAGATATTTGCCTATCCGGCCTGCTATCGGTTGTTTTATCTCAGCTCCCAAACTCGTTGGAGGGCTTTTAGTGGGCTTCGGCCTTGGCAACATGGCAGTCTCACAGGCCCGCTGCGTATCTTTTCGACGTCTTGTGCGGGCCTTCTGACTGAAGCTCCAAACTCTTGCGCTAGTTTTTTCACTGTAGAGCTGAACGCCCTTGCTTACCTTCTCGCCGGAACCTGTGTCCTCCAAGCTTTCTCTCTGCGCGTGGGTGTTCTGCGGCTCTGCGGACCCGCATTTACCGTGTTTCGGCCCGCTGTTGGGGGTTTCTGTGAGACAGCGCTTTGCTTGAGGTTCGCCAATCCTCAGTCGGTGGCCCTTAGCAAGCGGGATTGTATCAGCACAGTCACGTTATTAGTTTGTGCTACATTCGGTCGGACGTCTTTGTTTATTTAGTGGCACTTTTATTTTTGTATGTTGTTCTTAGCCTTTCTTTCTCCTCGTTTTGCTGTGGTAGGGTGCTCATTGCTCAGCTTAAGGCAGGAGCGAGGGCTGCGTGTAGTCTCGGTTGTTTTTCCTGCTTGAGGCCCTTGTTTCAAGGTCTACTGCGGGCACTTCGCGATCATGTTTTGCGTCGGTGGGCTGTAAGTCGAGCGGAGAGGCCTCGGCTATCTGACGCCATATTTGACTCTGTGTGTGTTTAGTAGAGGTCCTCACTCCGCAATTTTTTAATAGATCTGCCGGCTTATTTTTGCGGTCTTTTTCTTATCCGAATGCCAAACAGAGCATCAGGGGCTACTGTCTATGCGGTTATATTCTTACATATTTTTTACTTACCTCGAAGCCTGTTAGAAGGCTAGCGCAAGCTTCACTCAGTCCGCTCTTGGCGGACTGAAACTTATGGATCACCGTACTCATAATAGTACGGTGCTCCTCGTCGATGGAGGCACCATCAAGCACCTCCAGCAGATTGTCCGGCACCTCCGGTTGGACGGAGGCCGCTGGCTCAGAAGGCTTGCTCCTCTTGGAAGGAGTTCGCCTACCGTGGTCCAGAACTGTTGAAGATTCCGGCGCGGTGTCCGGCTCAAAGCCGGACTTGGAGCCCTGGGGGGTCTTGTCCCCTTTACTCCTGGAGTCCGGGAGGTCGCCTTGCGGCTCCTCCAGGACCACCTCCACCTGCCCCGGAGCTCGTTGCGACGCCACTTCGGCGTCGTCCGCAGTGCGGGGGGAAACAGCGGGCGGAACTGAGTTCACGTCCGATGAATCCAGGGTGCCGCTCGACGACTCGTTGAGTTCGGCCCTGGGCGGGCTGCATAATTATGTTCAACATTAGGGAAAGCTGTGCAACAAAGGAACGTCATGAGTTACTCTGATATCCAAATACTTACGATTTCGCCGGACGCTTGGCCCTATCTGGCCACTCCTCTTCGTCCTCTTCGGCGTCGGGGGAGTAGTTCGGCGGAGGGGTCTTCCTCTTCTTGGACCCTTCGGCCTTCCCCATTGGGGCGGCCTTCCTTTCCTTTCCTCCCCCCGCTGGAGGGGGAGAGTGTTCTTCTTCCTCCTCCTCGTTCTCACGGGAGGAGAGAGTCTCGGACTCATCGGATGACGAGTCCGACACCACCACATTACGGGCACTCTTTCGAGTCCCCGTGGCCTTCTTCTTCTTGGCCTTCTTCTCCGGCACCACAGAAGGCGTCGGAACCAGCAGCTTCACTAGGAGAGCAGGGGCTGGGTCTTCAGGCGAGGGAGCTAGAAAGTTAATCGATCCGGACTGCGCCTGCCAAGCCTGTCAAAGGTGAGGGAGTTTAGATCCCGGATAGAGTCAAACTATGAAAAAACTTAACATCTTGTAAAAGGTGAAAATAGCTTACCTCGCTAGCGTGACGCTGCGAGCTGTATCCGCGGTCCTCGGAAGCGGATGTGGGAGCCTCGGTGCCTTTGGTTAGCACCTTCCAGACGTCTTCATATGTCGTGTCGAAGAGCCTGTTAAGGGTTTGGTGCTGCGCCAGGTCGAACTCCCACAGATTAAAGCCCCGTTGTTGACACGGGAGGATCCGGCGGACGAGCATAACCTGGAGTACATTGACAAGCTTGATCGGCTTGCTCACCAGGGACTGGATGCATGTCTGCAATCTGGTCACCTCTTTTTTGTCGCCCCACGACAGGCCCGTCTCTTTCCAGGACATAAGCCGCGTGGGGGGTCCGGATCGGAACTCGGGGGCTGCGATCCATTTCGGATCGCGCGGCTTGGTGATGTAAAACCACCATGATTGCCACCCCTTCAGGGTCTCCACGAAGGAGCCCTCGAGCCATAGGACGTTGACCATCTTGCCCGCCATGGCGCCTCCGCACTCCGCCTGGCTGCCGCACACCACCTTGGGCTTGACGTTGAAGGTCTTGAGCCAGAGGCCGAAATGGGGGCGGATGCGGAGGAAAGCCTCGCACACGACGATAAACGCCGAGATGTTGAGGACGAAGTTCGGGGCCAGATTGTGGAAATCCAGCCCATAGTAGAACATGAGCCCCTGGACAAATGGGTGGAGTGGGAAACCCAGTCCGCGGAGGAAGTGGGGAAGGAATACTACCCTCTCATGGGGCCTTGGGGTGGGGAGAAGCTGCCCTTCCTCGGGAAGCCGGCGCGCGATGTCCTTGGACAAGTATCCGGCCTTCCTTAGCTTTTTGACATGGCCCTCCGTGACAGAGGAGACCATCCACTTGCCTCCCGCTCCGGACATTGCTGGAGGAGGTTGAGGTAGGAAGTGCGGGCTTGGGCGCTGGAATTCTAATAGCATCTCCAATAGATGACGTAAAATACATAACCACAAAGTGCTAGATGTATACATCAGCCGCTCATCTCTGAACTTAACTGTCGAAACTGAATTTAACTATCGAAACTGAACTTAACTGTTGAAACTTAATTTTGGTGTCGAAACTGAATTTTACTGTCGAAATTGAACGCACTAGAGGTGAGGCTACACGTGAGTCGACTGACTTTTTCATCTCTGGTCAGTCGATTTTGCACCCGTTGGATACAAAATCAAGGGCCTGCAGTTCATCTTCAACCTCCACCCCCCCCTGAGTCGCCAGCCACCACCGGCCAAATAGCCGCCCCCGCCGCCCGCGGCCGGTGGTGTGCCGCCTCGCCCACCCCGAAAACACTCCCCACCGCCGGTCCGCCGCCGCCCCGGCCATCCCTGTAGGCCCCCCGTGCCGAGATTTTTCTCCGGCGATCCCCACGCCACCGCCCCACCATCGTCGGCAACCACCGCCCCCACCGTGAACCCTAAGATAGATAGTGGGGTACCTCTTCGGTGAGCCCCCCTCCCCGCTGCGGCTAGTTCTTCCTTAACTCCGGCGAGCCCCCCACCCCCTGAAAATCGACTGAACCAAAAGTCGATTCAGTCGACTGAAGTGTAGCTAAATCGGAGCAACATCACAAGAAAGAGCAAGAGCAGCAGCGCGAGCAAGAGCAAGAGCAATAGCAAGAGCAGACCAGGAAGGGGACCAAGAGCAAGAGCAGAGCAGCAGCGCGAGCGAGAGCTAAAGCAGCATCAGCTCCTACTGATGTGGACACCGCCACCGAGGTAGCGATGCCGTGGAGGAAGTGGTCGGCGATGCCGCCGTGGATGGAGCCGTGCCGTGTCGGCTCGGGACCGAGCGCCGGCAGCACCGTGAGATCGAATCAAGACGAAAATGCAGCGATTAGTGTACAACCTCTTTGGTGGCGCCGATTAGGCCGCAGCTTCATGCGAGGAAACGGTGATGATGATGCTCTTCCAGTGGTGCATGTGAAGACGACGGTGTGGGAATGGAGGTGGCGCAAAAGACGAGGGGAACATCGGGGCAACTCCTTGGAGGTGGAGGACGGGGTGCTGAACCGGCGGGACGACCAGATCGACGACGGATCCTCATCCGGTACGGTGGATGAGGGACGTCGAGGTGTTGATGTGGATGACGTCGTCGGGGAAAGAGGCTCCGGCTGGGTGGCGCGGAGGAGGGTGTGGGGCTTCGCGGGTTTTCCCAGCCTCGAGTACGAATGGGTGGGTGGATGGGATGGGAGTGGGGAACCATGGCTTAGGGACGTGCTTGTCCGAAATGTGGGGTAAGTAACGAAAGTACCCCCACCTGATTTGAGGCGGTTCTTTCGGTTCAGGGGTATCACGGGCATTTCACGTGTCGGGATTTCATAGGAGGTGGGAGTTTTCGCGCGCGTTGTAATTTTGGAATAGCAAGGCGCGGGTTGAGATGGAGGGAGTTGTCAGAGCACAACGAGACAAAGATATATCTTAAATATTTCGGGCTAACAAGGCGCGGGGTGAAATTCCCGGACAAGCCTAACATGTACTGTACCAAATCAATTCGCACTACAAATGTCATTCAAAACTTTGAATTCATGTTATGTTCAATTAAAATATTTCGCTACGTGTATAATGCATGCAACCTAGTACTCAAATGAACGTTTTAGTGCATTCCAAACGTATATATTACCGCTTCAATATGAACTAAATTTGAATTTGTTTCTCTATTTGAATAAGATCTACAATAATGATTGTTGTGAAGTCAAAGCATTTGAATTCGTTTCTCTGTTTTAATAAGATCTACAATCGTCATTATTGTCAAGTTAAACCATCGTTTGTGTATTATCTTCACAGCACACCACATGATTAGTCTCGAGTTACATATGAACTATGTGTACTATATGAACTCGAACTCGATTTTTTGAATCCACTCTATGTTGATTTCAAATCATACTACATTTCAAGCTCTAGCTACATCTTCACAAACTAAACCATGTCTCATATGTATAATGTGTTTATCACATTATGTATGGTGCCCCGCCCCCTACGCCTACAAGTATTTAGATGTGAGTTGCAAACACCACACATTACCACAAATTCAAATAAAATGTGAGAATGTTCGATATATAGTATTGTTTAGATTGTTCGATATTTAGTTGTAAGCTGCAAACGCCACACATTATCATAAATTAAAAAAAAATGTGAGATTGTTCGATGTACAGTATGGTTTAGATTGTTTGACATTTAGCTGTGAGTTGCAAACGCCATGCATTATCACATTATGGTATAACATGTGCAAAACCACAACACGTGTATCACCACTATATTCATGCATGCATATGTTTAAAACACTATGATCTCCTGTTCAAATATATGAATCCGCTTTCATATCAAATTATGATCTTTGTTAGTCTCTTACAACCACACAATCCTCTAACCTTTGTAGCTACCACTAACTTTCTCTCGTGTATGCACATGCCCTCCTCGCCTTCCCCCTCCCTCGGCATTCTATCCATCGCACACATTCATTTTTTTCTTTAGGTCATTCTCCCAGAGTCTCCACAACTCCTTTCCGACACACACCGATCGATAAACCTCTCCAGCGATGTCTGCCTACAACATACACACGCACCTTCAATCTCCTCCTTTATGTGTCCTTGCCTCGTGTCTCTCATACAGTCCCACACAAGTCTAAACTCTCGCCCCTCTTTTCATCGATCTCACAACCGCACACTCCTCCCCCTATCTAGCTAGTAGCTGGGCCTCTCGCACCACCTCCTAGCTCAATTCTCTCTGTCTATCCGTCTCGCTGGGCCTTATTTGCCTCTAACAAATGGACGTACACCGACCGATCTCCCGCTATACATATAGCTAGCTAGGTCCTTATAACTCGTTTTTTCCCACGTGTCGATCGATCTACCTCATTAGTTGTGTCTCTCCCTTCATCCGACAAACAACAATTGATCTACCGATCTAGTTAGGTTTGCTTACCAAACACATGGTTCCCCTTCATCATCCATGGATGTGTCCCGACAGATCTATCATGCACAGGCACACACAGAAACACATCCCCACTCATATTGATAATATTGCAGTTCCACCCTCAGTTTGTCTAGTAGGCCTCTCCCACCATCTTCAAGAAGCAACTCCATCACCCATCCAGCACTCTACCCCTCTCCCTCCCTCCCTCTCTCCTCTCTCTCTGTCCCATCCTATTTCCCATCCTTCAGTTATGTATGGACATAGACCGATCTCCCTCAAGACATAGCTGGGTCTCTCCTTCTCAACACATATACGAGTCGTTCTACCTCTATATTTAGGCCTCTGCCTACCCCTCCCCCACCCCCTCGAGCGCACACACACACACACTGATACATCGAGCGCTCTAGTCATGTCTCCCTGCCACACACAAACTTAACATGTGCCCTCTGACGTTCCGGTAGCTAGGTCAGTCGCCCTATATCTTTGACTTGCACACACACACACACACAATTTCGATGGCTCTCTTCATCGATCTCGCACCCACCCACTTGATCCTCTCTTCGACTCTATCGATATCTATGACCCCTCCCTCTCTTCTCGTGGACCGCCCGACCCTCTATATATGATATGGATAGGCCTCTATTTGACACACATTGCATGCAAAATTTTGTTTGAGATGTCATCGACACATATTCCCACAAATACATTCACGAAATCAACCTCCCCCCAAACAAAACACGAACGCACAAGCCATTTGTCTAGGTTTGTATCTCTCACACACACCCATGTAGGTGGGGGATGTGCACGAAGAGAAGAGGTGCACACACGGCGCACGTACTCCCATCTCTTTCCCAACCACACCCGCGCGGGTACATGGTGGAGCTCATTTCTGTATGAAAAGGCAGCCCACGCGGTAACTTGACACGTGTACTGGTTGTCCACTAGATGGAGGGAGGATCGTCTACCATGGGTGAACAAACAAATTGCGACTTGACGCGTTATGTTAAAAAAGAGGCAAACCATGTGGGGCCTACCTTAGAGGCAATGCTCTATAGACTGGAGTACTTTTGATGTGTCTCGTCAACTCGCAGAACGGGGAGAAGCTTGCTTAGTACGCCCGCTCCCTCGCCCACGCGCGCGGTGGCTCGCAGGACGAGGAGAAAATTTTACTGGAACTCGCTCCGTTTACTCTCGTCCCTACCTTGGTTAGAGAGATTATCATATTGTTTGGAATATATGTCCTTTAGTAGATTTCAATATGAACTACTAGTACATACTCCAAACACTGATGTATATAGACGTATTTTTTAGAGTGTAGATTCACTCATTTTGCTCCATATGTAGTCCATATTGAAATGGACGTAATAGTACACACTCTCCCTCTCCCCTCGACCCTCGCCACGTGGTGGACGTGCAGCAATTCATTCGGTCTCATATAGCCAGACGATATATACTGCAGTACCATTATTGCTCGACTACCCGAAGAGGCGAAGAGCCAATCGCAAGGTTAATAGTTTGGAGATGCCAAGCGCAAGGTTTATAGGAGAACGAGTAGTAGGTGTCGCGTCATTTATAAATAAAGTTTTTTCTTCAGTGGCACATACGAATATAAATAGGTTCATATGGAGAGAACAAGAAACCGCTCCAGTATATACATAGACAGGACGAGCCTGCACGGTTTCTTGGTGGGGTTGTTCTCTTCAGTTTCCACACTCTCTCGCACAAAACCACTATGGCCACATCTCTAACATCCGGGCGGATCACGTCTGCCGGGGGGAAGGGTGGATGCTTAGTGTAGATGCGGTCGCCGTCACCAACGACGAAAACCCACTGTCGGCACGTCCCGATCAGGGGTCCCCGCTATTCTCTCTCACAAAGCCGGTGAGGTTGCCTTCATCTATTGCTCACTGCCGTGATGTGGGTAGTTGCCTCCTCCCGCCGCCCTGCTGTAGGTTGAGCTACGACCCGACATCCCTCAGGTACAACACCCTTTACAGCCGGCTTGCACCACTACTCCAGCTGCCCACATCACTCTACTTCTTTGCCCCACACATACCTCTACTGGCTTCTACGTACTGTATTTGTGATGAGTTTATGTCTCATCAACTAGTCCCAGTAATATTGAATCGCACATACCGCATTGTACTATCTTGCTGATAAATTACAGTACATACTATACAAGTACTTCCTCCGTTCCTAAATATAAGTCTTTGTAGAGATTTCACCATGAACCACATATGGATGTATATATATATGCATTTTAGGTGTAGATTCATTCATTTTGTTCTGTATGTAGTCCACCTAGTGGAATCTCCACAAAGACTTATATTTAGGAATGGAGGGAGTACTATGTAAAGAGTTAGGTGTCGCACGGTGTCCAGAAAATATGGTGATAGTGTGAGGTGGGCCATGTAATCACTGAGCCTGCGTGTTTTCACTGCTCTTGCACTCCTCCACCGTAAGAATGGAAAAAATTGTAATCTAGTAGTACCTCCTTTCGCCGAAAGCGTGGGACATCCAGCAGTCCTACCACTTCAGTAATAATGACCAATGAGCCGTCAAATCACATAGATCCAGCAGTAAGTTGGACGGACGAAGCAACCATCACTCTTGAATCCGCTTCTCCCTTCAATGCAGGCGCCAGTGAGAGGTCGCGTCCGCTCTGCCCGGGCATGAATGTGGCACTGACCGTTTCGGGCGGGAAGCGCGTGCGGGCGATGGAGGGGCTTTGGGTGGGCCAGGCTGGTCAGGAGCAGGCGTGGCAGTTGTCCGCCTGTCCCTACCAGACGCCTGGAAACGAGAGGATGCATCGACTTTGGCGGCTAAAATCATACACTACACACCATCTCTCTATAGGAGTGGGTTGATATGTCGCTCTCTCTAACACACACATGCTGTTAAACACACACACGCACACACATGTTCATAGAGTAGGAAAATCGTGCGAGTGCGAAGCCACATGAAGTGAGATACAAATGGAGTACGTACAAGAAGAGAAGAGGTGACAAATATTCCATCAAACCTGGATTGAGGAGTAGTACTCCTTCCCTCTAGGTGTTAAGTCATCCTACGGAAATCAGATATTCCCAAAATGTTGAGGCATCGTCCATTAACTTCGCATCTCAATCCCCTCCTAGACTCGTTGCTAGCGAGCGTTGTTACTAAGGGAGCATTTGGATCCTTAGCAAGAACAGCTTATAGCATAGCCGGGCAAGGTTAGGCATTTGTAACTATCAAAATATGTTAGCTTTTGTGGGCCAGCTAGCTTGGGTGGGCTAGAAAAACCTTGCTAGCTCAGGAGAGCCAGATCGGCTCGCTTCCGCGTGGCCCTGCATGGTAGCTAAAACGGCATCTCTTAGTTGTTTGGATTAATTGTTGCATTTAGAGACACAAATTAGGGCTTTGATTGGAGGAATGACCGATCAAGTTTCTCCTTCTCCTCCAATCTGCTTGCACCTTGGTCCCGCTGCACATTCTAACGTGATTTATTACACCTAGATGGAGGGAATCGTACGAGATACGATGGCATACTGACTTAGGTCGAATACAAGTGCCCAAAATTGTGTGCATGTTATAATAAGTATTCACTTAAAATAGTACGTGAGTGAACAGAGGCATCAATTGGACAGTGTTCCCGAGCAGTAGCGAGATGTGTGAGGTAAGATACACCGATGGCGCTTTTATTTTTTCTTATTAATTTGTTTGTTTCACCCTCTGACTGGTGGGACGCAACATACTACGTGGAGAGAGGTAAGGTGACTAAGGATGCATTATTTCTGGACCACTGTGGATAGTCTTACCACCAAAGCCACATGACACGATTATGATTTAAATCCCAATGACTCCCACACACACACAAAAAAACACGGCATGCTTGTCACACGAATGTAGGAATGTATAAAAGGTTATTTTCCTTTCGTTGAACATAACGGGAGGGTTGTGTAGCTGGTTAGCCTGTTCGCTCATCAAACTTGAGGTCTCGGGTTCAATAACTACACTTGAGCATAATTCATGCCAGGAGGATTCTTTGACTGGTCAAAATGGATGGATACGGAGCTATACGATCTCGTAGTGACCGTATAATCACCTCATCACGTATAAGCTGCAGCCTCGGCGCTTGTTTTCTAGGGTTTGCACTCTTCACACTCTCTCCAGTATATATATACACGCTGGATCCTCAACGCATGTAGTTTCTCTCTTCACACTCTCTCACCATCTCTAGATCTAAACAAGACTTTGTTGGCCTCTCTCTCTCTCTCCCCTCAGTGCTGGTCTGCTTGTAGTTGCTCTCTTCACACTCTCTCACCCTCTCCAGATCTAAACAAGACTTCGTTGGCCTCTCTCTCTCCCCTAATTGCTGGTCAAAGAGCCGGCAAGATCCGTCCGCCAGGAAGGGAAGGAGGCTTAATGCTGTTGCCGTCGGTGAGGGAGGAGGGAATCCACTACCGGCGCAACTATTCACTTTCACCCAGCGACGGCGCGGGAGGGCCTCCGACCCCTTCTTCTTCATCGTCGTACATAGTGTGGGTCGAACGGCCTTCGGTCGCCCACCGAACCACACCCAAAGAACCTTAAGGTATAATTTACTTATTCCACATGCATTGCTCTAGCTGCATGTGGGCCTTTTCCGCTTCTGCACTCGAATCTAGGAGTTGGATCAAACAGGAAAGTAGTGGGGAAAGTTGTATACCATGAATCTAGGACGTGGTTCAAAGAGGAAAGGAATGAGGGAAAGTAGTGGGAAAAGTTGTATAGCATGAATCTAGGACGTGGTTCAAAAAGGAAAGGAAGGGGGAAAGTTGTGGGGAAAGTTGTATCGCATGAATCTAAGACATGGTTCAAAGAGGACAGGAATGGGGGAAAGTTGTATAGCATAATCTAGGACATGGTTCACAGAGGAAAGGAAGTGGGGAAAGTACTAGTACAGACTGGCTATCCAGCACCTACGTTGGTCGAGAAGGGAAAACAATGACAAACGCAGCACGCACATCTGTAATGAACTGAACTTTTGTTTTGGGGGACAAGGCTGTAGAGTTTGAGCAGGACTAGATTTGCTGTGCTCACATAGGGAAAGGTGTCTAAAGATAACAAAACCGGGACCAACACAAATATGCTCCTTGGTTGTTTTTTCTTTGTTCCAACAGACTATGCATCACCCTAGTACATCGGTAGATGCACATGGTGCTGGTGCGTCCACTGTCCCATGCAACTCTTTAGCTGTTGTTAATCTAAGGCCCTGTTTGGTTAAAAACTCCCTAGTCCCTACCTGCTTGGTTCCAGGGACTAAACATGGACTAGAGGTTATTAAATGACATGCTAAAAGACCATGTTACCCCTAGTAATGAACTAATAGAGACAAGGTGTGATGCGTGGCAGGGGAAACTGTTGGAAAGAGTCCCAAAAAGACTCTCCCTCGGGGTCTTCTTTCTTTATTCCCAAATTCTCACTTTTAGTCCCTAAAAGTCCCTTCTGTTTGGTTTAGATGGGACAAACACGGAGTTTTTTAGTCCCTCCACCAAAATGCCCCAGTAAACAAGCACCCTCTAATAATGCCGCTAGAAAATTGATGCAATGCCATAGTTAAAAGTAAATTACATGTTTAACGAATTTTATTGTTAATATAATCTCTCTGTTAAAATTGATCAATGCCACCGTTTGAGAAATGCTATTGTCTTGCTTTCTTTCCCATTTAGGTAAGGTAGATGCTTCTTTTTGTTGGCTTCTGTGTCATCCATCGTTATTGACCACTAGTTGTTTCCTTTGCACCTCTGTGTAAACATGGTTATCTACTTCACCACGTTGCCATTGTGACCATCTGTTGCACTGCACAAAACACTTTTGTTTTAAGAGTGTTTTGTGCAGTTCAACCAAAATGTCACACCGACAATGTTGGTTTATTGCTTGATCTTAGTGGAACTACACAAGAGGAGATCTTACTTCCTATCTGTGTTGGCAAATTTGGTTCAGATCTTCTTCTTGTGAGTTGTTTGAATTCTGCGTCATCAGAGGTCAGTACTAGCCTTCTTTCACATGATTCTGCAGTGTGCTTTCATATGTTTTGCTACTTGTACGATAATGTTGCTTGATTTAGTGAACTGCACAAATGGAGACAAGACTTCCAATCCTTATGTGCACCGCAATATCCCATTGAGGTAAGATAAGGATATTTCACAACTATTGGCCTGTATTTTGCCACTTTCATCAGAAAATTAATGTCATTTTTTAGTGCTATACTTGTGCAACCTAATTGACATGCTAAATCTTACATTGAAGGTGAAGCTTGTGTGTTATTGAACCAAGTGATGAAGGGGAAGAACAAGTGGAAGAAAAACAAAAATCAACTCCTGGTGCTGTAATGAAGCACTGGAACTGTGATGACACAAGTAATGATATAGTTTTGCATCTTAATTTATTGCTATGGCTGGAACGATCAATTGTTTTGCCACTGATTTGATGCCACTCTTAATGTAATACGTAATTATCTCTACTTGTGCAAACAGGGATCTTCTTTAAAGATACCATATATTTTAGTGGAACTGCACAAGAAGATGTTGGAAACATTAATATAATCGAGGAGTATATAGTAAGCATGGCCACCACAGTAGATAGCAACAAATGGTTCCGGAGAAGTGCTTCATCTGTATGCTCTACACAATAAGCCTCCTGACAAAGGTTGGTACTCGCCCATTGATTTCATCCATATGATTGTGCTTTGTCATCTCTATTGGTGTTGTGCTACTGTTTAGATACTATCATCAAAAAGTGGTATTGTCCTTGAGAAGTGCTTCATCTTTGTTGTTTTAAATATTTCCTTTCCTTTTTTTCAAGCAAACAGGGATGCTAGCATTTAGTTATCCTCTTGTCTTTGCACAACAGGATCATCCTCCTCTGAAGAAGAATATGGAGTATGTGAAGTGACTAGTTTCGATTATGCCAGGATGAAGAAGCCATGTCTATCTTCTCATTAGTAGGAGCAGTTGAAGGATGGTCACATTACCCCCCACAAGACCAAACTAACTTCAGCTTAGAAGGACTATCAAATCTCCATTTTATTGCTGTGATGCGTGAGTACAATGTTGTTCTAGGATTCTTTCCGGTGAGTTCCATTTTTTGAAAAGTGTGCTCTACATGGACCATGTCGGTGCCTGTTTAAACTGTCAATTCATAGTACAGTTTGCTTTATACTAATCACTTTTTTTGTATTTGTGCAAACAGGGTGCTCAGCTTGACTTCAACAGGAACTGCACAAAATGTTCATGAATACATCGAATCATTCATTTCCACCACAAGAAAGGAGGTGCTGATAAGTTCAAGGTGTTGCAACATATAAGGGCGAAATCATACAAGCTACACGCGAATTTGGTTGATTTTGGTGGAACTGCACAAAAAGAACAATTGGTTTATTTAGCACGAGGTGCCATGTCAATGTCCGAACTGATGGCAAACCCTGACCATTCCACAATCGTAGGCATTTGATATTTTGGAATGGGAAAACCTTGTCAAATTTTGCTCATTGATTTTAGCAAGAAGACATGCGTTTGATATTTTCAAATGGGACGCCCTTTGCTGTCAGCAGCGTCGATCCATTTTTTCTTTATTCTTTAGTTGTGAAGTAAATATTGGCTCTGACATGTGAATCGCTGAGATGCATAATCATCGATTGTTTTGAATGTTATCTATGAATTCCTAGGCCTGTGTGTTTGATTGCAATGTACATGAACGCTAAAAAGCTGCTCAAACTCTTTGCACTCCTTCTGTTCCTTTTTACTTCGCACATTGTGAAAGTGTATACTTGTTTCTATAAGATTGGTCAAAGTAGAGATACTTTGACTGTAGACAAAACTTGTATGCAGACTAGAAAGGACCGGAGGGAGTACATGTGAAACTGCTGAAACGAGGTGATCACCCTGGGAATAATGCTAGTACGTATTGTTTTGCATGTTCATCCAATGCCAGTGATACAAGAATTCGAACTAATCGAAATAAATTCATTTATACACTGTCGAATTTCATATAAACATGCCGGATTTCATTACATTTCATACATTCTTCAATTAAAAATGGGTGCGCTGGAGGTATAATTAATTAACTGAAGCTACCCACCTGTGCCCTGCTGAGCCGAACAGAAGCTTCAGTGACTTAACTGCAGGTGCAGTTATGTAACTGACATGTGGCCCAGATGCCTGTTGGGCCCACGTGTTAGTCAGCCAACTGCACCAGCAGTTAAGTAGAAGCAGTGTCCTTCTCTAGCATAGCTCTCTGACTCCATGTCACTGCCAAGAAGCTAACCGGCCGTCAGTGGTCAACCTGCCTAGCTTGGCTTCAACCGAGGGTAGCAGCGGTGGCCTTACTTGGATCTGAGCGGTGGCGACCTACCGTGTTCTACTCTTCCTCGTTTTCTGTGTGGCGCGGCCTAGCTGGCAGCGGGGCGGGGCTTCGGTGGAGCCGGCGATGTCCTCTGTCTCATTGCCGGCGGGCGGCGCCTCGGTGGAGCGGGGGAAATCCTCCCCCTCGTTGCCGGCAGGGTGGGGCCTCGGCGGAGCCGACGGTGTCCTCTGCCTCGTTGTTGGCGCTGGGGGCCTCATCGACGCCAGCAGAGCGGGGACTCGTCGGAGCCGGCATTGTCCTCTGCCTCGTCCTCGGTCTCGCCAAATAGCGCCTCGCCCGCTTCATCACCATCTTTGTAGGCGGCCGCAGCCTCCGCCACCCGCATGCGGTACCGCCATCGCTCGAGGCGGCCCTCACGGGCGGAGCGGTACGAGTCGAGCAGCGCCTCCTGCTCCGCCTGCTCCGTGGCAATCTGCTCCTCCGCCTGCAGGTGCTCCTGGAGGAGATGGTGGTTGTAGGCGGCGTCGGCCTGCGCCTCCCGGACCTGCTCCTCATGCTTCTGCCTCACCGTGTCCATATGTTGGGCACGGGCCTCGCCGATGGTCATGGTGCAATGCATCGGCGAGGATGGCGCTGAGGAGGGGGTTGGCGCCGGATCATCGACTACCATGTTCTCCATTGGGATGTCATCATCCTCCGGCTGCCTGCCGGCTAACCAGTTGGCAGCAATGGCTGCCATCTCCTTGTGGTCCATCGTCCGCCCGTCCTGAAGAGTGCTGGAGCGCAAGGAAGCCATGGTGGGCAGTAGTGGTGTGGACAGGAGAATAGGAACGGATGCGGATGACTGCGGCCATGGCCGGCGCAGCTATTTATATAGCAATGGTGGGCGGCGGAGGGATGGGCGTGTGGCGCCGGAGTAGCCGCCTCGGCAACCGCATATCATTAATGTGGGAGGCAGAAGGACGGACGGACGACACTTGTGTCGTTTGAAAGCGGAGCAATCGCATGCACTGGGAAGCGGGGCGAGCGGTGCTGACCGTTTCGGGCAGAAAGCACGCGCGGGTGAGGGAGGCGGTCTGGGTGGGCTAGGGCAGTCAGACTCGTGCTTGGCAGCGGGTCGGTCCAGCAGCCGAACATGCTAGCTCGCCAGCTACCTCACCGAGCTGAGCGACGACAATCAGATGATGGACGTAGCTTCCGACCAGGAGCCGGCGCCACTGTCCAAGCCGGTTCATGCCATGTTCACCATAGAGCAGGTGCGGCCGCACTTCGACGCCCTAATGGCGGAAGAGCTACCAGCGCAGGAGGACTTGTGCTGCAACCTCCGTCTCCTCAACGAGCACCGGTGAACAAGCGAACAACAATGCCATCGCGGACATGTGGCCCTATGATCCTGGCTTCCCGAATGAGCAGCGGGCGCTGTATCAGACCATCCGTAGGGCCTGTGAGGCCCTCTCCGTCGTCCTTCGAGTTGTTGCGCTCGCCGTGGCACTGCCGTCTCGCGTTGTCAACATGGTCAACGGACATGAGGATGAGGAGATGACTTTACTTGGAGAGGATGACAGTGGGGACCCACCAGGGCCATATCCGCACGTACGTAAGTGCCTCCTTATTAGTATATAAAACAATATTTTTTTGCTTCCTCCTGGTTTCCTGACATCAGGGTCCCACACCATTGTCAACCAATGTAGTCGATAAACGAGAGAATTGCATAAGAAGCGGCTGACAGTTGGGACCAAGCAGCTCGAGTAGTATTTGTGTTTTTGAGGTGTGAGCACTGCAGAGTTTTTCTTGAGCGATGTTTAGCCCAGATATTAATTTTTCTCCTCTGAACAACAATGAAAACATCGCTGCAGCTATTAACTGGGCGGGTTGTGCCCATCTAGCCCAGGCCAGATATCCAACCCAGATATTTATTTTTTTCAAGCTGAAAATGGCTAGCCCAGCTATACTTTTTTTAGGAATACCCAGGCAAGGTCAAGTTGTTATTCTCTGCCCGGCTGGGCTGAAAATCTTTCCTAGGAGGGATGCATTAGGATTAACAAGAAAATGGGCTTTAAGAAATAATAAATGGGATGTAATTATAAAAACTGGGCAGTAACTATAAAAAATGCACCAAACACGTAATTACTTTATAAAATATTATTTTCGGATATTGAAAAATTTAATTTCATTAACTGTTGTGAGCGCAATGTTTCATTGGATTTTTACATAATATAAATTTATATTGAAATTGTATTTAATTTGACTAGAAATTTCGGGATACAAATATTTCGGATCCCATCAAAATGTGGGAAATTTTATTGAATTCTGTTTTGAACGGTTGGTTGAAATGGGTTGTACTTTTAACAAACTGTAAATGGGTTGTAGTAAATTCCATTAGAATTCAAAAATTGGCTGCACATTCTTACAAATCTCAATTGGGCTATAAGTTCTCTGCCACACACTTCTGGCTTTACTAAGTTGACGCGTCCCCTAAAAAAAAGAGATGACGCGTATGCAAGGCTTTGTCAACTTATAGTCAACACACGCTTCTAGCAGCAGTGGCCGTTGGATGTCCATCAACGGATGCCGTGCTTCTTCTTCAATCTCGGATATTCTAGCTTCACCCGCCCAAAAATGATTCCTCCCCCTGACATCTGGGGGGGCACCGTTTCGGAAGCTGACCTGTGGGCCTACTAAGTTGACGCGTACCAAGGGCTTTGTCAATGTCGGTGTCAAAACCGGCGGATCTCGGGTAGGGGGTCCCGAACTGTGCATCTAGGCCGGATGGTAACAGGAGGCAAGGGACACGATGTTTTACCCAGGTTCAGGCCCTCTCGATGGAGGTAAAACCCTACGTCCTGCTTGATTAATATTGATGATATGGGTAGTACAAGAGTAGATCTACCACGAGATCAGGGAGGCTAAACCCTAGAAGCTAGCCTATGGTATGATTGTTGTTCTGTATGTTGTCCTACGGACTAAAACCCTCCGGTTTATATAGACCACGGAGAGGGTTAGGGTTACACAAAGTCGGTTACAATGGTAGGAGATCTACATATCCGTATCGCCAAGCTTGCCTTCCACGCCAAGGAAAGTCCCTTCCGGACACGGGACGAAGTCTTCAATCTTGTATCTTCATAGTCCAGGAGTCCGGCTAAAGGTATAGTCCGGCCATCCGGACACTCCCTAATCCAGGACTCCCTCAGTAGCCCCTGAACCAGGCTTCAATGACGACGGGTCCGATGCGCAGATTGTCTTCGGCATTGCAAGGCGGGTTCCTCCTCCAAGTACTTCATAGAAGATTTTGAACACAAAGATAGTGTCCGGCTCTGCAAAATAAGTTTCTACATATTGCCATAGAGAGAATAATATTTACACAAATCTAATCTGCTGACGTATTCCGTAGTGTGTCATCGCCACGGCCAAGCCTTTATTCGAATCGTTTCATTGTCCCACCTCAGCGTGTCATGCGAGGTGGTTTCCTTGGCACGTCTCGTCGAAGCAGAGATCGTGTCCCCTTATTCCGGGATTCTCATCAATACGGGCGTGGGTAACCCAACTGCGCCATTAATTACGGCACCCATATAAGGGGATAAGGATCCACCTTTTCACCTACACCTTCTTCCTCCTTTGCCTATCCATTTTCGCGCACTCGAGCTCCAGCACCCAAGTCCGCACTCCCCAACTCAACCTTCTCCAGCCATGTCCGGAGTGGGAGGCAAGTGGATGGTCTCCTCCGTCACGGAGGGACACATCAAAAAACTGAGGAAGGCCGGATACTTGTCTAACGACATCGCGTACCGGCTTCCCGAAGAGGGGCAGCTCCTCCCCACCCCAAGGCCCCATGAGAGGGTAGTGTTCCTTCCCCACTTCCTCCGTGGACTGGGGTTTCCTATCCACCCATTCGTCCGGGGACTCATGTTCTACTACGGCCTGGGGTTCCATGATCTGGCCTCGAACTTCATCCTCAACATCTCGGCGTTTATCGTCGTGTGCGAGGCTTTCCTCTGCATCCGCCCCCATTTCGGCCTATGGCTCAAGACTTTCAATGTCAGGCCGAAGGTGGTGCGCAGCAACCATGCGGAGTGTGGAGGCGCCATGGTGGGCAAGATGCCCAACGTCTTATGGCTCGAGGGCTCCTTTGTGGAGACCCTGAAGGGGTGGCAATTGGGGTGGTTCTACATCACCGAGCCGCGCGACCCTGAGTGGGTCGCAGCCCCCGAGTTCCGGTCCAGACCCCCAACGCGGCTCACGTCCTGGAAAGAGACGGGCCTGTCATGGGGCAGCAAAGGAGAGGTGACTGGACTGCAAACATGCCTCCAAACCCTGGTGGACAAGCAGCTCAAGCTTGTCAACGTAGTCCGGGTTATGCTCATCCGCCGGATCCTCCCATGTCAACAACAGGCCTTCAATCTGTGGGATTTCAACCCGGCGCAGCACCGAACTCTGAGCAGGCTCTTCGACACGACGTACGAAGATGCCTGGAAGGTGCTCTTCAAGGGCGCCGAGGCTCCCGCATCTGCTACCGAGGATCGCGGATTCAGCGCGCAGCGTCATGCTAGCGCGGTAAGTTCTTTGTACCTTTTACAGGGTATTAGTTGTTCATAGTTTGACTCTATGCGGGATCTAAGCTCCCTTACCTTTGACAGGCTTGGCAGGCGAAGTCCGGACAGATCAACTGTCCGGCTCCTTTGCCCGAAGACCCAGCCGATGCCCGCTTGGCGAAGCTGCTGGTTCCGGCACCCCATGTGGTGCCGGAGAAGAAGGCCACAGAAGGCCACGGGGACTCAAAAAAGTGCCCGGCGCCAGGAGGTGTCGGGTTCATGATCCGACGGCTCCATGGTGCATTCCTCCCGCGAAAACGAGGAGGATGAAGAAGAGACCTCTCCCCCTCCAGCAGGGGAGAGAAGAAAAGGAAGGCGGCCCTTAGTGGGGAGGCCGAAGGGTCCAAGAAGGGGAAAAACCTTCCTCCGGACTACTCCACCGACGTCGACGACGGCGGAGAGGAGTGGCCGCTCAGGGCCAAGCCCCTGGCGAAATCGTAAGTATCCGGATACCAGAGTAATTCATAGTATTCCTTTATTGCACAGCTTTCCCTTATGTCGAATATGATTATGCAGCCCACCCAAAGACAGCTCGACGAGCCGTCGAGCGGTTCACTGGACTCGTCGGATGTGAATTCGCTTCCGACGGCTACCTCCCACCGCCCTACGGACGACGCCGAAGTGTTGTCCCGACAGGTTCCCAGCCAGGAGGAGGTGGTCCTGGAGGCGCTGCAAGGCGACCTCCCGGACTCCAGGAGTAAAGGGGACAAAACCCCCCAGGGTTCCAAGTCTGGCTCTAGGCCGGATGCCGCTCCAGAACCTTCAAAGGTTCCAGAGTCCGGCGGGCGACCTCCTTCCAAGAGGAGCAAGCCCACCGTGCCGGTGACCCCCGTCCAACCGGAGGCGCCGGACAATATGTTGGAGGTGCTCAAAGGCGCCTCCATCGACGAGGGGCACCGCACCATTATGAGTGCGGTGGTCCAGAAGGTTCAGTCCGCCAAGAGCAGACTGACTGAAGCTTGTACTAGCCTTTTAACAGGCTTTGAGGTAAGTAAAGAATGTGTAAATAATATTACCGCATAGACAGTAGCCCCTAATGCTCTGTTTGGCGTTCGGGAAGAAAAGCCTAATTGAGGATCAATAAAATTCGCAGGAGTCTAACAAAAAAAAAGTCAATATGCGTATGCAGGCTTCTCTGCTGGCGTCCGCCGCACTGACTGCAGAAGTGGACATGCTAAAGTAGAACCTCGAGCAGTCCGAGCAAGAGCTCGGGCGGGCCAAGAAGCAGCTCGAGGACAAGGAAGGTAAGAAATACCTTGTTTAAATATATATATATATATATAAAAGGTGCAATTGCAAGAAATGACAGGATTATCATGGCTATTGTAGGGGCCACGTCTGAGGTGGCGACCCTTAAGCAAGCGCTAGTCGAGGCCGAGAAGAGGGCGGCCATGGAGCGCACCGAGCGGGAGAAGTATGAGGTCCAGGTTGGCAAGGTGCGGCAAGAGCTCCAGGCTCTCATGAAAAAACATGAGAGTTTGGAGCTTGACTCAAAGACGCGAGCGTCCGAGCTCGCGATGGCTATAGAAAATGCCAAGTCTGCCAAGGCCGAATCCCAAAAGACCCTCCAGGAGTTGGATGCGGTGAAAAAGATAGCGGCGGGTAAGGCATTCTTTATGCAAAGCAAACACATAAACGTGAGTTACTTGTTACTTACCCGAATCCGGAGCTCTCCAGGAGCATTCGCAGATCTTCCCCGTAGCGTGTCCGATGCCGCCGCGTTCTATCGAGCTGAGGAGGGCAGCTCGACAGAGAAGGTGTTCTGGTCTCAGTATGCTGAGGCCGGACACCCCGTGCCCCTGAGCGAACAGCTGAAGCAGTTGGTCGAGCTCCACAAGGCGGCCGAACAGGCCATGAAGGGCCTCATAGTTCGGTTGTGGCCTGGGGAGGCTCTGCCTGGGAGCTATTTCGGGCTGGTGCGGCGGCTGGTGGGGGCCTGTCCAAGGCTCGAAGTCATCAAGCGCCCGTCTGCATTGAAGGTGCCCGTAGGGCCCTTGCCCGTGCTAAGGTGCACTGGGGCAAGCTGGACGCTGAGAAGCTCGTGAAGGATGGGCCACCGCCGGGGAAAGAGCATCGCAAGCCGGAGAATTATTATAAGGATGTTCTGAAGGGAGCCTGCCTTATGGCGGATGAATGTTCCAGGGATGTAATTTTTGAGTAAAACTTGCTCGTTTTATCCTGTGCGCTGAAAACTTGTTCATATGCGCTAAACAATGCTGTTGGAATTTAAAATATTACCTTCTGTGCGGCTGTTTATCAATTCTGAGAGATGGCGAGTCGTCGGCTTCTGCTCCCGTGCCGCTAGTGCTGGGGTGTTCGGGGATAAACCTGAGCGCTCTTTTTCCCATGTTTGGGGTCCTTCGAGGGAGGCGCTCAGCCCAACAAACAAGGCAATCAGACTATAATGCGTGAACACTCTTACTTAGCCATAGAATTCTATAATTTTAAATTTCGGCGAAGCCCCTGGTATTCGGAAGACCGAGTTCGGGGCACTATCCACGCCTTGGCCGGACAGAGCCGACTCCTTGCTCGAAGCGGCATAAGTCTTTATGGACTCGAAAAACCTCTCGAACAGCGACCAGCTCTTGCTTCATCATGACAGTCAGTTTTAGGTTTCTCTACTGAGGTGCTCCACCCAGGTCAACTGGGGCACAATCGCAGTAGTTCTCCTATTGCTACCTTAGCCGATATAGCGGAACGTAAGGCACCAAAACATAGGAGCCGGGCAAACCCAACTATTGACCCAAGACATGATTCGGAGCCGATGCATATAATGCTATAAGTTCGGGGTGCCGCACTTGTTAAAGTTTTCGGAGTTGTCACACCATATTGAGGGGTACTTAAAGCCCCTGGCGTATTTTGACCGTACCAAAGTGTACGGGTGCAACATGTCATTAAGGAACATATATTTGTAAAAAAAAGGTAATGCAAAGATAGACAAAAGCTATGCATTGTTTATTAAAAAGGGCTGCGATCAAAGCAGAACGATATAAATAATGCGTTAAGCAAAAGGTTGGACTATTTAACATGTCCGTTCAAGGGGCAGGCTGCGGAATGGTATGCGAAACGGGTATACTGCTCATGATAGAGACCACCTGGGAGTTCCGTAATGCGGCATGGCTTGTCTGCTTCCCTGGTTCTTGCATCATTTGTGCGGCAATTGAACTGCCGAACAGGCCTTCCGAAGAATGGAGTCCCATGGTATTTCTAGAGCGTAGTTATGTACATGAAGCACTGGTGTCACATTTTTGCGAGGGCTGGGGTTTGGGCCGCATTGCTACGCCTGCTCGGAATGTGCCAGGCGGTCTTGTTGTAGGTTACTCCGGGCGCGCTTGACGGTGTTTGGACGTTTAATGGCCAGACTGGAGAACTGCCTGGAGAGGCTGCTTTGTACTTCCACTGCCAGGGCCGCCGTGTGCTCCTCCGTTCGGAGGGAGCGTTCGGTGTTTCCATTGACCGTAATTACTCCTCGAGGGCCTAGCATCTTGAGCTTAAGGTATGCGTAATGCGGTACCGCATTGAACTTGGCGAATGCGTTTAGCCCGAGCAGTGTGTGATAGCCACTGCGGAATGGGACTATGTCGAAGATTAACTCCTCGCTTCGGAAATTATCCGGAGATGCGAAGACCACTTCAAGTGTGACTGAGCCTGTACAATTGGCCTCTACACCTGGTATTACACCTTTAAAGGTCGTTTTGGTTGGCTTAATCCTCGAGGGATCTATGCCCATTTTCCGCACTGTATCCTGGTAAAGCAGGTTCAGGCTGCTGCCGCCGTCCATAAGGACTCTAGTGAGATGAAATCCGTCAATAATTGGGTCTAGAACCAATGCGGCAAATCCGCCATGACGGGTGCCAATGGGATGGTCCCTTCGATCAAAGGTGATTGGACAGGAGGACCATGGGTTGAACTTTGGGGCGCCTGGCTCTACCGCGTATACGTCCCTTAACGCGCGCTTCCAATCCCTCTTGGGGATGTGGGTTGCGTATATCATGTTCACCGTCCGCACTTGTGGGGGAAAACCCTTTTGTCCACTATTGTTCGGCGGCCGGGGCTCTTCGTCGTCATCGCTATGCAGCCCCTTGTCTTTATTTTCGGCATCTAACTTGCCTGCCTGCTTGAACACCCAACAATCCCTGTTGGTGTGATTGGCCGGCTTTTCGGGGGTGCCATGTATTTGGCACAAGCTGTCGAGTATTCGGTCCAAACTGGATGGGCCCCTAGGATTTCTTTTGAATGCCTTTTTCCGCTGACCGGATTTATAGCCTCTGAATCCGGCATTAACTGTCGTATCCTCAGCATTGTCGCCGTTAATGCGGCGCCTCTGCTTGTTGCGACGCGACCTGCCACTACTGTCCCTGGTATCCGAATTACCAGGGTTCTTGGTCATATTATTACTGCGAGCAAGCCAGCTGTCTTCTCCCACACAAAAGCGGGTCATGAGTGTCATGAGTACTGCCATCGATTTCGGCTTTTCCTGTCCAAGGTGCTGGGCCAGCCATTCGTCACGGATATTGTGCTTGAAGGCTGCTAGGGCCTCTGCGTCCGGACAGACGACTATTTGATTTTTCTTTGTTAGGAACCGTGTCCAGAATTGCCTGGCCGATTCCTCTGGCTGCTGAATTACGTGGCTTAGGTCATCGGCGTCTGGTGGTCGCACATAAGTGCACTGGAAAATGTCGAGGAATGCGGCTTCCAGGTCCTCCCAACAACTGATTGATCCTGTTGGCAGGCTGTTAAGCCAATGCCGAGCCGGTCCTTTAAGCTTGAGTGGGAGGTATTTGATGGCGTGGAAATCATCGCCGCGGGCCATGTGGATATGAAGGAGGTAATACTCGATCCATACCGCAGGATCTGTTGTGCCATCATATGATTCGATGTTTATGGGTTTGAAACCCTCGGGGATTTGATGGTCCATTACTTCATCTGTGAAGCATAGTGGGTGTGCGGCGTCTCTGTACTGGGCTATATCACGACGTAGCTCCAATGAGCTTTATCTACTGTGTTCTGCCCTGCCGGATTTGTGTCCGGCGTGACGGTTATCGTCTCGAGTCATGGGGCGCCCACGCGATCTGTAGATCGATCTTGTTTGCCTTGCCTTGTCCTCCAACATATCTCGCAGGTCTGGCGCATTTTCCCGTGCCTTGGTACGGGGTGCGGCTTGAGTGGAGGGCCGAGAGGCCTCTCTGTCGTGGCCACGAGGTGGCCGGTCGGCCGTATCAAGTGCTAGTGATGTAGGTTTAAGTGCATCCTCCTCTAATCAGGGTAGCAACCTGCGCTTTGGGTAGCTCTTGGAGTGGCGTTCGAGTTTATGCTCTTCGGCCGCAAGGACTTCAGTCCATCTGTCGACTAGCAAATCTTGATCAGCTCTAAGCTGTTGCTGTTTTTTCTTGAGGCTTCTGGCCGTGGCCATAAGCCTGCGTTGAAAACGCTCTTGTTCGACGGGATCCTCTGGCACGACGAATTCGTCGTCGTCGAGGCTTGCCTCGTCTTCGGAGGGAGGTATACAATTATCGTCCCCGACCTCTCTGTCTGCCGCTCTCTCATGAGGGCTGGCTCCTCCATCCTCCTATGTTGAATCTTGCTGGAGGGGGTTTTCTTCGGCACTCTCCGGAGTATTATTATCTCCCGTGCTGGAATCGCCGTATTTGCTTTGGCAGGATTTTGAGCGGCGCCGCTGACACCGGCGCTTAGGCTGTTTCTTGGAGGGGTCATCCTCCACTGTTCCATCGCCATCTCCTTCTTTTGGGGTGTCCACCATGTATATGTCATATGACGAGGTGGCTTTCCAGGGCCCAATAGGCAGTGGATCTTCATCGTCTCCTGCATCAGCGTCCATACCGTCGATGTCTTCGGAGTTGAAGTCCAGCATGTCGGTCAAATCGTCGACAGTGGCTACAAAGTGGGTGGTGGGTGGGCTTTGAATTTCTTCATCGTTCGTATCCCAACCTCGCTGACCGTAGTCCGGCCAGGGCTCTCCTGATAAAGAGAGAGACCGAAGTGTCTTCAGAATATCGCCGAAAGGCGAGTACTGAAAGATGTCCGCGACAGTAAACTCCATGATCGGCGCCCAATCGGATTCGATCGGCAGGGGCGTGGAGGGTTCGGAGTCCAGAGAGGAGTCCGGCTCCTTGGAGTCACGAGTCTCGGGGAGTGCGGGGCTGGTGTTCGGCTCGATCACCGTTGGGATCGCAGCCCCCGAGGCGGCGTTCAACCACCCATCCTCGATCGGCGCAGTTGGCTCCGAATTAAGGGTCGAAGCCGATGCGGGTGCGGCCTCCAGGGCACTGTTCGGCGGCAGAGCTAGATCATGCTCGTCGTGACAGTGCGGCGCGCTCGGCAGTGGCTCGAATCCGTCGAGGATCAAGTCCCCGCGGATGTCAGCCGTGTAGTTTAAACTTCCAAATCTGACCTGGCGGCCAGGGGCATAGCTTTCGATCTGCTCCAGATGGCCAAGTGAATTGGCCCGCAGTGCGAAGCCGCCGAAGACGAAGATCTATCCGGGGAGGAAGGTCTCACCCTGGACTGCATCATTATTGATGATCGTAGGAGCCATCAAGCCTGACGGCGACGACACAAAGGAACTCTCAATGAAAGCACCAATGTCGGTGTCAAAACTGGCGGTATAGTCCGACCATCCGGACACCCCCTAATCCAGGACTCCCTCAGTCAACTTAGTCAATATAAACGATTCTAGCTGCAGTGACCGTGCGATGTCCATCCAAAGGCCGTCGTGCTTTTTCAACCTCTGGCCTTCTTGCTCTAGCCGCCCAAAGCAGCGCCGGTCGTGCCACCTCCTCCTACCTCCCGTGGCCGGCTGTGCTGCCGCGTAGGCCTCACCACCCCCTACTACTCCCACTGCTGGCCAGGGCATCCCTCCACTCACCCACACCCCTAATTATTCTGCGGTGACGGCCGCCTCACACGGCAGCCGAACCAGTGAACCCTCGTACTCCTCTCCGCGTGGGCATCTACTACCGCGTCTTCCCCGGCTTCGCGTCGTCCCCTTCCTAGGCCTCGCCGTCGTCCACCGCCCTGGTGCTCTCGGCGCAGCGTGGTCAACGTGGTCAAGGAACGACTTCCATCGAAAGAGTGCTGTACGTGGAGAGGCTGACAGCTGGGTCCACGGCAGCTGCAAGGAAGTGGCTCCTTATTACGCAGAAAATAATTATTCCTCCACCTGACAGCGGGGACCCACCGGACGGGCCACCGTATTTGGCGAAAAAAACGTTTCCCCCTGACTGCTGGGACCCACCGGACGGGCCAACGTATTTAGCGAAAAAATGTTCCCCCCGCTGTCAGCTCGGACCCATCGAAGGTGCCTTCTTATTATGCACAAAAAAATGAATACTCCCCCTGCTAGTTGGGACCCACCTTGGTGGGAGGCTAACTTGTGGGCCTACTAAGTTCACGGGGACAGAGTGCTTTGTCAACTTAGTCAATATGAACGATTCTAACTCCAGTGATCGTACGATGTCCATCCAACGTCCACAGTGCTTCTTAAACCTTTGGTCTTGTTGCTCCAGCCGCCCAAAGCAGCGCCGGTCGTGCCACATGCTCCTGCCTCCCGTGGCCAGCTGTGCTTCCCCGGATGCCTCACCGCCCCCTACTATTCCCACCGCTGGCCAGGCCATCCCTCTATTCACCCACACCCCCTGTTATTGTGCGGCGACGGCAGCCTCACACCGCAGCGAACCAGTGAACCCTCGTACTCCTCTATGCGTGGGCATCCACCGACGCGTCTTCCCCGGCTCTGCGTCGTCCCCTTCCTAGGCCTCGCCGTCGTCCACCGCCCTGGTGATCTCAGAGCGGCGTGGTCAAGGAACGACTTCCATCGGACGTGGACTGTACGTGGAGAGGCTGACAGCTGGGTCCACGGCCGCAACAAGGAAGTGCCTCATTATTATGCGCAAAATCATTATTCCTCCACCTGACAACGGGGACCCACCAGACGGGCCACCGTATTTCGCGAAAAAAATGTTTCCCCCTGACTGCTGGGACCCACTAGCTACATCTTCGCACGCAAGGAAGTGCGTCCGGGCAAAAAATGATTCGCCCCCCTGACTGCTGGGACCCACCAGCTACATCGCACGCAAGGAAGTGCGTCCGGGCAAAAAAAACGATTCGCCCCCCTGACTGCTGGGACCCACCAGCTACATCTTCGCACGCAATGAAGTGCCTGACAGTCGGGACCCACCTGGTCGAAGCGTACGTAGCATTGTCATTCTGGTCGCGAACGTGTACGTACATACTGGTCGATGTAGAGGCGTGCACGTGTCGTAGTAGAGGTGGGCACGTAGCATGTACACGTATGTACATCAGCCAGGGTGCAAGAAAGTAAATACGGCCACGTACGTACATACGGGCGGGGTCTCGAACACCTACTCGCGCATACGTGTGGCCAGGGCTCGTGAACGGAGAAACAGCCTCGTCATCATGTTCATGGGGAGCCAACCGGCTGGGTCGGAACGGAATGCATCATCGTGTTCATTGGGAGGGCTTGGACGGAACAGCCGATGGAAACGAGGCCTGACATACTGCAGAACGGAGGAAACGGCCTTGTGTTCGACCGGCCACGTTCAAAACGGATCCTGTTCATCGGGAGGGGTCTGGCATAACACAAAATAGAGGAAATGGACCTCCTACTATCGAAACGGGGGTCCTGTTGATCGGGAGGGGTGTGGCGTACCGCAAAACGGAGGAAACGGACTTGTGTTGGAGTGCTACGGTCGAAACGGGGGTCTTGTTCATCGGGAGGGGTGTGGCGTACCGCAAAACGGGACTCCACGGGATACTGTTCATCTCCACCGTCGACCCCCTCCAGCCTCCACGGGCTACTGTTCATCCACCGTCGACCTCCTCCAGCCTCCACCTGCGACTGTTCATCCACGGGCTCCTGTTCATCCAGCCTCCACCGCGTGCTACTCCACCGGCTACTGTTCAACCAGCCCTCTCCATGGGCTCCTGTTCAACCACCCCTCCACGGGCTACTGTTCATCCAGCCCTCCACGGGGTGGTCCTGTTTATCCTGCCCTCCACAGGGTCATGTTCATCCATCCCCAACTGGCTCGATCAATTGGGGTCCTGTTCATCCAGAGGCAACACCACGGGGTCCTGTTCATCCACCCCCACCGGGAACTGTTCATCCAAAACCCCCCAGCAACGCTCACTGTTCATCCAAAGGCAGCATCGATCGGCTTCAGTTAGCAGCAGTAGCGAAGGAATCGCTCGATCGGGTTCAGTTAACAGCCATCGATCGATCGCTCGGGTTTAGTAGCGCATAGCCTGCAGTGCAATCGCTCGGGTTCAGTTAGAGCCCAACGCCTTGCTCGGGTTCAGTTAGAGCATAACGCCTCGCACCCACGCGCGTGCGTGCATGAGAGAAACGCGCATCGCTCAGCCTCGACCACCCATCGTAATCAGGAACACCCCGATATTTTCCTCGCCCTCGCTTCTACCATGGTTTTTTCCATCATGGACGGCCCAAAGAATGTCATGCAGCTGCGTCTCCGTCCCTCCCAGGACAAAAACCCATTTTCTGTCATGATTTTTTTGTCATAGAAGTAGGACGCCACCACATCTATGATGATACCGTGTTTTGTCACAATTATTGTCATAGAAGTGTCATAAGTATGACAGAAAAAAATTGTTCGGCCCAAAATGTCACGGATGTGTCTTTTTTGTAGTGGTACCTTGTTCCGCCGAAAGCCGCATTCACGCCAACCGAAACCCCACACCAGCTATAGAGCCAGAGCCAGAACCACAATTTGATCCTCACCGGTAGTCTGTTTATCAGTGAAATCCAGAGGAGATTGCCAACCAGTGGCACCAGGGGGATCCTTCTCAATATGAACCCAACTATTACTTTAGATATCCGCCAGGCCAGCCATGTCCATAGACCAACTTAGTCCAAAACCTAAGCTTGGGGGAGTACGTATCTCTCACCGACATTACATTCCTGTTCACACACTGATGCTAGTTATCGGTGCTCATACTTTTTCATTGTAATATCCATGCTAGTTTATTTCCCTTTTATATGCTTTCTTCTTGTGTGTTTGATAAACCTTAAGAAAAACAAAACAAAAAAATTAGTTGTAGCTTTTAGTTAGTTTAGTTTCCATGCCTGTAGTAGTAGTAACTAAAAAGAAAACCCAAAAAGATTTCTCGTCCTTCTTTTGCTTGTTGGGAGCTTTCCCGTGTAAATAGTTTTATTTCTTTTCTTGTTCTTTGGGGGTCGAGAGGAGAAGACCATAATGAAAATGTTGAGTGGCTCTCATGTGCATTATTATTGATCTAACAAAGAGCCCATATTACCTTGTCTTCTTTCTTGAATTGAATGCTTGCAGATTCCATATTTGTCCAATGCACGTGCACTATTATTATTATCCACACTATTCGGTCGTGCAAGTGAAAGGCAATAATGATGATTATATGATGAACTTATTGAGATGAGAAAAGCTGGTATGAACTCGACCTCTCTTGTTTTTGTAAATATGATTAGTTCATCGTTCCTGATTTAGCCTATTATGAATAAACATGTTTGCAATGATAATTAGAGATTATAGTTGCTTATGCCATGCTTAATTAGCTAGGAGCTTATAATGGTTTGCCTTGCGTGCCAACATGCTATTAAAATGGTTGTGATGTGGTATGATAGGGTGGTATCCTCTTTTGAACGATTCGAGTGGCTTGACTTGGCACATGTTCACGCATGTAGTTGAAACAAAATCAACATAGTCTCTACGATATTTATGTTCATGGTGCATTATATCCTACTCATGCTTGCATTTGGTGTTGATTAATTTTAATGCATGTTCATGACCGTTGTCGCTCTCTAGCTGGTCACTTCCCAGTCTTTTTCTAGCCTTCACTTGTACTAAGCGGGAATACTGCTTGTGCATCCAATTCCGTAAACCCCAAAGTTATTCTATATGAGTCCACCATACCTACCTATATACGGTATCTACCTGTCGTTCCAAGTAAATTTGTATGTGCCAAACTCTAAACCTTCAAATAAACATTCTGTTTTGTATGCTCGAATAGCTCATGTATCAACTAGGACTGTTTGTATCTTCCATGCTAGGCGGGTTATTCTCAAGAGGAGTGGACTCCGCTCCTCACTCACGAGAAAATGGCTGGTCACCAGGATGCCCAGTCCCATGCTTTAAGCAAATCAAATCAAAATAACTGCAAACAAAACTCCCCCGGGACTCTTGTGAGTTGGAGGCACTCGTTGTTTCGAGCAAGCCATGGATTGATGCTTGTTGGTGGAGAGGGAGTATAAAATTTACCATTCTGTTTGGGAACCGCCTATAATGTGTGTAGCATGGAAGATATCAAGATCTCTCGGTTGTTATGTTGACAATAAAAGTATACCGCTCAAAATATTATTCATATCTATTTCAAAACCAAGCTCTGGCACCTCTACAAATCCCTGCTTCCCTCTGCAGTGGGCCTATCTATTTACTTTTATGTTGAGTCATCATCCTCTTGTTAAAAAGCACCAGTTGGAGAGCACCTCTGTCATTTGCATCCATTACTGTTAGTTTACATTGAGTATGACTATGACTGGATCTTTAAAGGTGCTCTGCATTTATGTTTTGCGGTCTCAGAAAGGGCTAGCGAGATACCATCCTGTTATATCATATTATGATTATTTTGAGAAAGTGTTGTCATCCAAGATTTATTATTATTGCTCGCTAGTTGATTATGCCATTGATATGAGTAAACATGAGACCTAAGTGTTATTGTGAATATGGTTAGTTCATAATATTTGCTGAAAACTTGGACGCTGGCTTTACATATTTACAACAACAAGAGCAAACAGAGTTTGTAAAAGTTTTTCTTTATCACTTTCAGTTTAGCAACTGAATAGCTTGAGGACAAGCAAAGGTTTAAGCTTGGGGGAGTTGATACGTCTCCGTCGTGTCTACTTTTCCAAAAAAAAATTGCCCTTGTTTTGGACTCTAACTTGCATGATTTGAATGGAAGTAACCCGGAGTGACGCTGTTTTCAGCAGAATTGCCATGGTGTTATTTTTGTGCAGAAATAAAAGTTCTCGGAATGATCTGAATATCAACGGAGAATTATTTTGGAATATATAAAAAATACTGGAGGAAAGATCCACGTCAGGGGGCCCACACCCTGCCCACGAGGGTGGGGGCGCGCCATACCCCCCTGGGTGCGCCCTCTGCCTCGTGGGCCCCCCTGATGCTCCACCGACCTCAACCCTGACTCCATATATTCACTTTCAGGGAGAGAAAAACAAAGAGAAGTATTCATTGCGTTTTACGATACAGATCCACCGCCAAGCCCTAAACTCTCTCGGGAGGGCTGATCTGGAGTCCGTTCGGGGCTCCGGAGAGGGGAATCCGTCGCTGTCGGGGATATACCCCGCGGCGTAAACCGGCCAGAAGTTAACCCGGCCAGGACTTGGCGGTTTATCTGAAGACCCCGCTGACACTTGGCGAGTTACTGGCGACCCGCCCTGACCTGGCGGTTTACAAGCAACCCACCTGGTCATTATGACTCACTGGTGATCCAGCATGTGGGACAGACGGATGACAAGGCCCAAGGCCCAGAAGGCCGGTTCATGTTTAATGGTGGGCCGGTTTAACAGGAAAGGCATGAGGAACATTTATCTTACAAGGAGTTAAGACCTGGACTTGTATCCGTTTTGTATTAGAGATAGACTAGTCCTAATCCTAATAGGACTCCACATGTAAACCGCCCCTCCAACATATATAAGGAGGGGCAGGGCTCCCCAAAAGGGAAAAGATGGACAAGTTCCACGAGTTGGACAAGTTAGGTTTAGACAATAGCTCTCAAGATAGAGCACTCTTGTAACCGTGATCATCATCATCATCAATATCAATGAAGTAGGATGTAGGCTTTTACCTCCACCGTGAGGGTCCGACTGGGTAAAACATCGCGTCTCTCGTCCCGCTCAACCCCTCTCAAGCTACCACATAGATGCGTTGGCCTCGCGACTAAGTCCTGACACTAAGGACATCTGCCGTGACGTTTCCACGATAGTTGGCGCCCACCGTGGGGCCAGGCGCACAGTGGTGTTGAGTTCTTGGAGGGATCACTCCTAGGGATCGAGGGGCTCGTAATTTTTCGAATAAAAAAGCTGGTTTGAAAGGATTTGTATCAGCGTCAAGTTCATCAGTTCAGATTTGAAGATTTGTGAGATCTAAGGTTCAAGGAAAATTTAGGGTTGCGCACGTGGCCGCACATAACCATGTGATCCGTCTAAATCGGATTCTGCTGCCTACGAAGGTCGCCGAAACCAACAGGATATTCTTTTCGCACCATTGCAGAAATCCATCGAAAGCGTCTCACTTTTCGGATCGAAGGAAAAAACTCGCTGTAGCCACGTGTGGCTCCATGTCTCGAGGGAATCAGTCACGCCTTTTCCTAAAGGTGAAGTCCGAGTCAAATCCATATTTTGACCCGGAACAGAACAAACATGCACGCGAGATTATCTGCTATGTGTGGCGGTGTGTACACACAAGTCTGGAGGAAATTCACAGTGGTGGTAGCAGGCAAATCCAAGGCGTACGGTATTAGTATTTTTTTCTATGTGAAGGCAAAATGGTCCAATCAGACTAGATTGAGTACGACTCCCTGGCGCAAAGACCGAGTCGTGCAAATCAATTGGCACTTTTTCAGAATATCCGTTTGCTACACGGAGGGGCAAACCTACAAGGGAACAAGTTCCCAGGCCAATTATTGCCTAAAAGTTCATCTGCTTGCTATACGCGAAGGACTAGGTTGATTCACTATTCCTCAATTGCTAAAGCTATGTTCGTTCAGCTCACAAAGATCCACGTGAAAATTCTGGTTTTGGGAAAAGATAATCTATACAGCAAGGTCCAGATTCGTTTTTTGATTATTATTTTTTGGGTCAAATCAGCCATGAGTACTATTGAACCGCCTAGAGTTGCCGTCTGCCTCGGTCGTTTCTGCCTCAAGCCGCTGGGCCTCGCGAAACACAACCCGCCGTCTGCCTCTGTCATTGCGTCTGAGTCGCCCCGAATGATGGAGAACTGAGCCGGCGCCTCGGCCACGTTGTTCTAGCGGCAGCTGGCTCCATGCACGGAGTTCATGAAATCCCACATGCTGTTGTCCCCGTGCAAAGGAATCAAGTGGTAGTGCCAAGGAGTATTATTCCAAGCAATGAAGATACGCAAGTTTAAATTAGCTACTGTACCTACGAGCAGATTGGGAGAAAACTATGCAACAGTGTACATGCATATAGTACGTCCGGTCTAACCTTCACCAAAGATGCATCGGATACAGTGTTCTGGCTTAACATCTCATGACTCATACCGGCAGCAGTGGTGGCGGATCAAAGACAGTGCCTAGCCTCCAGTCGCTCCTGCTCTACTTCGCCGGGGCTCTCTCGCTGCAGCCCAAGTCGCCACTGGCCGGTCAAAGTTGCCGCAAGTAAAAACGACCAGGTGATATCCGTCCAGTTTACTTTTTATCAGTACTTATTAATTTTTTGAAAACAATCACTCTGTCCTATAGTGTTGTTATATACAGCCATCGCCCCTGCGGACCAGTTACATCAACGCGCCGGCCGACTCGCCCGACTGCACCACCTTACAATGCCACGGACGACTCGCCCGTCCGTGTTCGCTGCCGGTTCACGCGTCCGTGCCAGCTTACAAACGCGGAGGACAACTTGCTCGTTCGCACTGGGTTACAGCGCCATGGCCGGATCATCTGTCTGCTCCTACGGCGGATTCACCCATGATTGATTTCCGCTTCACCATGGTGATCATCAACTCCGCGTGGATAATTACTGGCCTAGCATATCAGGTGAAATTCATCCAGTATATTTTTGTATTATTTATTGCTTTCTTTAAAAGAGCGATTACTCCGGCTTGCAAAATTATCTAATGCAGGACCCTAAATCGCCATATTGATGAAAATTTAAAGGCCATCAGAAATATTCCGGCTCACAATGATGCTTCCGGTTTATAATCCGATTTAAGGGGAATCCCGTCTCCTACACAAAGCTGAAGCCCTTGGTATCTGGCTCAAATCCGGTTTAAAAATGTCCGGTTCAAAAAGGAATTAACTTCTCGCAAGTTCGAGTTGAAAGGCCGCCAGAAAGTTTCCGGCTGAAAATGAAGATTCCGGTTTACAATCTGGTTAAGGGAAAGATATCTCCCACAAAGCTTTGAAGCTCTTAATATCCGGTTCAAAATCCCGGTTCAAGAAGGATTTATCTCTTGCAAAAAGTTAAAGGGTGCCAAAGAGGACCTGCTGCCATGATGCGCGGTTCAAACATGGGTATCCTACCTTATTGGCTTATCATATTATTAATCACTTGGGGGCTTGGTCGTATCCGAACCATAGCAACACCTTTTGATAGGCGTAAAGCCACAGCATCACTTGGGGACCTGTGGTCATGTCTGAACCATAGTCACGCCTCTTGATAGGCGAGAGCCACCAGATCACTTGGGGACTTGGTCACGTCTGAACCAGTCATGCCTCTTGATCGGCCTAAGGTCACAGAATCACTTGGGAGCTTGGTCGAACCCGAACCATTGCCATGCCACTTGATCGGCATAAATGCCACGGTTTCATTTTGGGACCTGGCTGACTTGAACCATAGCTACACCTATCGGGAGATTGGTCGTGTCCGACCATGGTAACGCCATCTGATCAGCTCAAATAAGCCTCTTTTTGCAAATGGTTTGATCATTGCCTTTGCTTCAATATTTTCCTTGATAGCTGTTTCTTTTATTTTTGTTGCGTTTTTAAACCGACAAAATTTTAAACCGGCCCAAACTGTCAATTACAAATTGACGGAACACGGTCAAATCTTAATCCGGAGACTGTCTGCCCGGTTTGATTTTCTGTTGCCATCCTATTATGGAGTAAACCGGTGTTTATCACAACCCGGCATGGTTTTATGATAAACCGGCACAATATGGAAGGAGTTATCAGTACTCAAGATTGGGGTTATCACCTTTACTACAAAAAATTGGTAAAACCAACAATGTGATTCAATGTCACAGGTATGATCGATTTCATATTTGATTATTCTTAAGTGCAGCCTTGGTTATAAACCCGGGTTATATGTTGGGCATTATGACCCGTCCGGCGGTAAATCGCCAGGACACTTTAAACTTGTTGTATACAGAAACAGGTTTGTTAAACCGGCCTGGCTTTGGACTATAAGTCGCCAGTATATATATTTGGATTGCGCCATTGGAATCATGCGCTTATAAATCATTGGGTCATATTATTCAAATAGCCAAACTTGGCTGAATTTTCATTATGATATTGAATGAATAAGGTTTTCATACCGGATTATATTATCTTGAATAGCCAACATGGCTGGATTTTTATGGTTATTAATAACCGGTATTATTAAGTTTTCAAAGTCGCTTTAGCGCAATGGCTATTATTTTATCAAAGGATATGATTTATTCTACAATGAAAGGAATAGTCCCGAGTCGCTACAGGCTTACAACCAGGCACTTGGGGGCTACATTATTCAAATCGAGATTACATGCAAGTCTCATGTCGCTGCAAGCATGCATCATGACACTTGGGGGCTAATGCCAAGTCATTTTTAGTCTTATTGAAGACCCGACTCATCGTATTATAATGAGTCGGCCCTTGGGGGCTACACATCACTGCTAAAATCTACATAGTTATGTTTACAAAGTTCCTGCTCATTATTGCATAATGACCCGGCCCTTGGGGGTTACACTGATTGAAGTTTTTAGAAGCAATTACAAGTCCCAGCTTGCTGCAAGCACAACAACCCGGCACTTGGGGGCTACATATATGGAGTATTCAGTTTATATGATTAAGATGAACTAATCGGATTTCTTCAAGGTTGAAACACTTATTGGAGCAAGTCTTAAGTTATCACTGTGTTCTCCTCTTAAGACTTGGGGGCTACAGGTATTATGCATATAAAGGAGGACATCTTCATTTTATCAGTTTTGAGCAAATCAGGAAGATCATTTACATGACCCGGTGTCGACAACAATTATGACCCGGCGCCATCAATATTTATAAACCGTCCATTTTGGTAATATTAAACCGGCAAGTTTTACATCTTCAAACTGGCTGAATATCAGATAAGTATTTTCATACCCATATTTCTTAAACCGGCGCTTTGGGAGCTGAGTCAAAGGAGTTATTCTTCACAATATTTCTCGGTGACAAACCAATGTCGGCAAATTGATTATGAAGCGGGTCTGTTAACCCGGATTTCTCAGAAGGAGGAAATAACAAGGACTTAAGGATGATCAGGTACCAGTTTACAAAAATTCTTAACCCGGAGCATAACCTGTCAAATTTGTTCTTGTGTTTATTTTGCAGCATAAGTTTACCATGAATAAATCCAAACTAAACTTGGGGGCTAATGTCGGGGATATACCCCGCGGCGTAAACCGGCCAGAAGTTAACCCGGCCAGGACTTGGCGGTTTATCTGAAGACCCCGCTGACACTTGGCGAGTTACTGGCGACCCGCCCTGACCTGGCGGTTTACAAGCAACCCACCTGGCCATTATGACTCATTGGTGATCCGGCATGTGGGACAGACGGATGACAAGGCCCAAGGCCCAGAAGGTCGATTCACGTTTAATGGTGGGCCGGTTTAAGAGGAAAGGCATGAGGAACATTTATCTTACAAGGAGTTAACACCTGGACTTGTATCCGGATTGTATTAGAGATAGACTAGTCCTAATCCTAATAGGACTCCACATGTAAACCGCCCCTCCAACATATATAAGGAGGGGCAGGGCTCCCCAAAAGGGAAAAGATGGACAAGTTCCACGAGTTGGACAAGTTAGGTTTAGACAATAGCTCTCAAGATAGAGCACTCTTGTAACCGTGATCATCATCATCATCAATATCAATGAAGCAGGATGTAGGCTTTTACCTCCACCGTGAGGGGCCGAACCTAGGTAAAACATCGCGTCTCTCGTCCTGATCAACCCCTCTCAAGCTACCACATAGATGTGTTGGCCTCGCGACTAAGTCCTGACACTAAGGACATCTGCCGTGACGTTTCCACGACAGTCGCCATTGTCATCATCAACCTTCCTCCATCACCAATTTCATGATGCTCACCGCCGTGCGTGAGTAATTGCATCGTAGGTTTGCCGGACGGTGATTGGTTGGATGATATTTATCATGTAATCGAGTTAGTTTTGTTAGGGTTTGATCCCTAGTATTCACTATGTTCTGAGATTGATGTTGCTATGACTTTGCTATGCTTAATGCTTGTCACTAGGGCCCGAGTGCCATGATTTCAGATCTGAACCTATTATGTTTTCATCAATATATGAGAGTTCTTGATCCTATCTTGCAAGTCTATAGTCACCTATTATGTGTTATGATCCGTTAACCCCGAAGTGACAATAATCGGGATACTTACCGGTGATGACCATAGTTTGAGGAGTTCATGTATTCACCATGTGTTAATGCTTTGGTCCGGTACTCTATTAAAAGGAGGCCTTAATATCCCTTAGTTTCCATTAGGACCCCGCTGCCACAGGAGGGTAGGACAAAAGATGGCATGCAAGTTCTTTTCCATAAGCACGTATGACTATCACCGATCCATTGCCTACGAGCTTTTCCTATATTGTTCTTCGCTTATTTACTTTTCTGTTGCTACTATTACCATCACTATAAAACCCAAAAATATTACTTTTGCTACCGTTACCTTTTGCTATCGTTACCACTACTATCATACTACTTTGCTACTAAATACCTTCCTGCAGATATTAAGTTTCCAGGTGTGGTTGAATTGACAACTCAACTGCTAATACTTGAGAATATTCTTTGGCTCCCCTTGTGTCGAATCAATAAATTTGGGTTGAATACTCTACCCTCGAAAACTGTTGCGATCCCCTATACTTGTGGGTTATCACCCACCAGTGCGCGCATAGGCCCCTAGGCGCGCCCAGGTGGGTTGTGCTCCCCTCGGTGCCCCCCTCTGGTACTTCCTTGGCCCATCGTGTGTCTTTCGATCCAGAAAAAATGTCCAAAAAGTTTCGATGCGTTAGGACTCCGTTTGGTATATATTGACTTTTTGCAAAGTAAAAAACAAGAAAAAAACAGCAACTGGCACTGGGCACTATGTCAATAGGCTAGTCCCCAAAAAATGACATAAAGTTGCTATAAAATGATTGTAAAACATCCAAGAATGATAATATAACAGCATGGGACAATAAAAAATTATAGATATGTTGGAGACGTATCAGACACCTCTCTGGTCAATAACCAATAGCGGAACCTGGATGCCCATATTGGCTCCTACATATTCTACGAAGATCTTTATCGGTCGAACCTTATGACAAAATACGTAATTCTCTTTGTCCATCGGTATGTTACTTGCCTGAGATTCGTTCATCGGTATCTTCATACCTAGTTCAATCTCATTACCGGCAAATCTCTTTAGTCGTTCGTAATACATCATCCCGTAGCTAACTCATTAGTCACTTCGCTTGCAAGGCTTCTTATGATGTGTATTACCGAGAGAGCCCAGAGATACCACTTTGATACTCGGAATGAAAAATCCTAATCTCGATCTATGTCAACTCAACAAACACCTTCGGAGATACCTGCAGAGCATCTTTATGATCACCCAGTTATGTCGTGACATTTGATAGCACATAAGGTATTCCTCTGGTATCCGGGAGTTGCATAATCTCATAGTCGAAGGAATATGTATTTGACATTAAGAAAACAATAGCAATAAATTGAACAATCATCATGCTAAGCTAATGGATGGGTCTTGTCCATCACATCAATCTCCTAATGATGTGATATTGTTACCAAATGACAACACATGTCTATGGTTAGGAAACTTTAACCATCTTTGATCATCGAGCTAGTCTAGTAGAGGCTTACTAGGGACACGGTATTTGTTTATGTATTCACACATGTATTTAAGTTTCCGATCAATACAATTCTAGCATGAATAATAAACCTTTATCATGAATAAGTAAATATTAAATAACAAATTTTTTATTTCCTCTAGGGCATATTTCCTTCAGTCTCCCACTTGCACTAGAGTCAATAATATAGATCACATAGTAATGAATCTAACACCCATGGAATCTTGGTGCAGATCATGTTTTGCTCGTGGAAGAGGCTTAGTCAACGGGTCTGCTACATTCAGATCCGTATGTATTTTGCAAACTTCTATGTCTCCATCCTTGACCTTTTCACAAATGGAGTTGAAGCGTCTCTTGATGTGCTTGGTTCTCTTGTGAAACCTGGATTCCTTCGCCAAGGCAATTTCTCTAGTGTTGTCACAAAATATTTTCATTGGACCCTATGAACTAGGTATTACACCTAGATCGGATATGAACTCCTTCATCCAGACCCCTTCATGTGTTGCTTCCGAAGCAGCTATGTACTCTGCTTCACATGTAGATCCCACCACGACTCTCTGCTTGGAACTGCACCAACTGACAACTCCACCATTCAGTATAAAAACGTATCCGGTTTGTGACTTAAGTCATACGAATCAGTGTCGAAGCTAGCATCAACGTAACCCTTTACGACGAGCTCTTCGTCACCTCCATAAATGAGAAACATATCCTTGGTCCTTTTCAGGTACTTTCGGATGTTCTTGACCGCTGTCCAGTGAGCCACTCCTGGATTACATTGGTACCTCCCTCCCAAACTTATGGCAAGGCAAACATTAGGTCTGGTACATAGCATAGTGACGAACCACAACTATAGGGGATCAATCGCAGCTCTTTTCGATAAGTAAGAGTGTCGAACCCAACGAGGAGCAGAAGGAAATAACAAGTGGTTTTCAGCAAGGTAATGTCTGCAAGTGCTGAAATTGTGAGTAATAGAGTAGTTTGATAGCAAGATATTTTGTAATGAGCAAGTAATGATAATAGTAACAAAAGTGTTGCAAGGTAGTCCAATCCTTTTGAGGTAAAGGACATGCCAAAACGGTCTCTTATAATAGGCAAAGCGTTCTTGAGGGTACACGGGAATTTCATCTAGTCACTTTCATTATGTTGATTGGATTCGTGTTCGCTACTTTGATAATTTCATATGTGGGTGGACGGTTGTCGGTGTCAAAACCGGCGGATCTCGGGTAGGGGGTCCCGAACTGTGCGTCTAGGCCGGATGGTAACAGGAGGCACGGGACACGATGTTTTACCCAGGTTCGGGCCCTCTTGATGGAGGTAAAACCCTACATCCTGCTTGATTAATATTGATGATATGGGTAGTACAAGAGTAGATCTACCACGAGATCGGAGAGGCTAAACCCTAGAAGCTAGCCTATGGTATGATTGTATGTTGTGATTGTTGTCCTACGGACTAAAACTCTTCGGTTTATATAGACACCGGAGAGGGTTAGGGTTACACAAGGTCGGTTACAACGGAGGAGATATCCATATCCATATTGCCTAGCTTGCCTTCCACGCCACGTAGAGTCCCATCCGGACACGAGACGAAGTCTTTAATCTTGTATCTTCATAGTCTAACAGTCCGGCCAATGGAGATAGTCTGGCTGTCCGGAGACCCCCTAATCCAGGACTCCCTCAGTAGCCCCTGAACCAGGCTTCAATGACAATGAGTCCGGCGCGCAGTATTGTCTTCGGCATTGCAAGGTGGGTTCCTTCTCCGAGTACATCACAGAAGAATTTGAATATGAGGATAGTGTCCAACCCTGCAAAATAAGTTCCACATTCCACCGCAGAGAGAATAATATTTTCGCAGATCTAATTTGCTGGCTTGTTTTGGCAGCATGACGTTACGTCATGGCCCGGTGATTATTCGAACCGTTTCTTTTAACCAGCCCCGCACATAACGCGAGGCAGTTTTTCGACACGTCTTGTCAAAGCAGAGATCGTGTCCCCTTATTACGGGATTCTCATCAATACGGGCGTGGGTAACCCAACCGCGCCATCAATTGCGGCGCTTGGGGGATATGCGAGTTTTACCAGGCAAGTGGGGACGCTTAGCTTCGTCCGCCCATATAAAGGGATAAGGATTCACCTTTCTATCCACGCCTTCTTCCTCCCTTACCCATCCGTTTTCGCACACTCGAGCTCTAGCGCCCAAGTCCGCACTTCCCACCTCGACCTTCTCCAATCATGTCCGGAGCAGGAGGCCGGTGGATGGTCTCCTCCGTCACGGAGGGAGACATCAAGAAACTGAGGAGAGCCAGATACCTGGCTGACGACATCGCGCACCGGCTCCCAGATGAGGGGCAGCTCATCCCCACCCCTAGGCCCCATGAGAGGGGAGTATTCCTCACCCATTTCTTCTGCGGACTGGGATTCCCTCTCCATCCCTACGTCTGGGGGCTCATGTTTTATTACGGCCTGGATTTCCACGATCTTGCCCCGAACTTCATCCTCAACATCTCGGCGTTTATCGTCATGTGCGAGGCCTTCCTCCGCATCAAGCCCCACTTCGGCTTATGGCTGAAGACCTTCAATGTCAAGCCAAAGGTGGTGGGCGGCCGCCAGGCGGAGTGCGGAGGTGCCATGGTGGGCAAGATGCCCAACCTAACATGGCTCGAGGGCTCCTTTGTGGAAACCATAAAGGGGTGGCAATCGGGGTGGTTCTATATCACCGAGCCGCGCGACCCTGCATGGGCAGCGGCCCCCGAGTTCCGATCTGGCATCCCCACGCGGCTCACCTCCTAGAAAGAGAAGGGCCTGCCCTGGGGTAGTTCGAAAGAGCTGACCGGACTCCAAACATGTATTCAAAACATGGTGGCCAAGAAGCTTAAGCTTGTCAACATAGTCCAGGTTATGCTCATCCGCCGGATACTCCCGTGCCAACAACGGGAGTTCAACTTGTGGGAGTTCAATCCGGCGCAGCATCGAACTCTGAACAGGCTCTTCGACACGACTCATGAAGACGCCTGGAGGGTGCTGTTCAAAAGTGCCAAGGTCCCCCCTATTACTGAGGGTCGCGGATTCAGCGCAAAGCGCCAAGCCAATGTGGTAAGCTGCTTTTCCTTTCACAGGATACTTATTTTTTTTACATAGATTGACTCTATGCGGGATCTAAACTCCCGTACCTTTAACAGGACTGGCAGAAGATGGCCGGACAGATCGACTGTCCGGCTCCTTTGCCCGAAGGCCCCGTAGACGCTCTTCTGGCAAAGATGTTGACTCCGGCCCCTTATACGGTGCCGGAGAAGACCAAGAAGGCCAAGGGAACCTGAAAGAGTTCCTGATGCCAGGCGTCGTCGGACTCACCGTCCGATGAATCTGCGGCGCACTCTTCCCCCGAAGACGAGGAAGAAGAAGAAGAAGATGCTCCCCCACCGACTGGGGGAGACAAGAAAAGGAAGGCCGCCCCAACTGGGGAGGCCGGAGGGTCCAAGAAGGGAAGGACTCTCCTTCCGGACAGTTCCACCGCCGCCGACGAAGGCGAAGACGAGTGGTTGCCCAGGGTCAAGCCCCCGGGGAGATCGTAAGTATTCGGATACCAGGGTAACTCATAGGATTCCTTTGTCGCACTTCTTTCCCTAACGCCGAACACAATTATGCAGGCCGCCACGAGCCAGTATTGATGTATCATCGGACGGCTCCTTGGGCTTGTCGGACATGGATAGCGATCCAGTCCCGACTGCCACCTCCCCTCATCCTGCCGACGACGCCGAGGTGTTGTCTCAAGAGGCACCGGATCAAGGGGAGACAGTCCCGGAGGTGCCTCAAGGCGACCTTCCGGACTCCGGGAGTCGAGGGGACGGGGCCCCTGAGAGCTCCGAGTTCGGCCCTCAGCCGAACACCGCGCCGGAACCTCCAGCGGTTCCAGGCTCGGGCAGGCGGCCTCCTTCTAAGAGGGGCAAGACGCCTGTGCCGGTGACCTATGTCCATCCAGAGGCACCGGACAAACTGCTGGAAGCGCTTCGCAGCGCTTCCATCGACGAGGAGCACCGCACTATCATGAGTGCGGTGATCCAGAAGGTTCAGTTTGCCAAGAGCGGATTGACTGAAGCCTGTACCAGCCTTCTAACAGGCTTTGAGGTATGTGTTTTAAAATGTAGTAGAAATATTACCGCATAGACAGTAGCCCCTGATGCTTTGTTCGGTGTTCACAAAGAAAAGCCGAACAGAGGATCAAATAATATCGCAGGAGTCTAATATAAGTATGTCAATATGCGTATGCAGGCTTCGCTGCTGGCGTCCGCCGCACTGACTGCGGAGGTCTCCATACTAAAGCAGGACCTCGAGGGGTCCAGGAAAGAGCTTGGCCTTTCCAAGAGGCAGCTCGAGGAGAACAAGGGTAAGTAATACCCTGTCTTATGTATATATATATATAAGAGAGGATGCGATTGCAAAATGACAGGATCATCGTATGTCTGCCACGGGCCACGACCGAGGTGGCGACCCTGAACCAAGCGCTAACCAAGGCCGAAGATACAGCGGCCAAGGAGCGCACCGAGCGAGAGAAGCACGAGGCTCGGGTGGGCGAGGTGCGGCAAGAGCTCCAGGCTCTTGTGGCGAAGCACGAGGCGTTGGAGCTTGACTCCAAGATGCGGGAGTCTGAGCTTGCCGCGGCCCTCGAGAGTGTAAAAAGTGCCAGGGCCGAAGCCCAAAAGGCCCTCCAAGAGATCGACGCGATGAAGAAGATAGCGGCAGGTAAGGCTTTCTATATGCAAAGAAAGCATGTAAAAGTAAATTACCAATTACTTACCCGGATCCGGAGCTCTTTAGGAGCATTCGCAGATTTGCCCCGCAGTGTGTCCGATGCCGCACAATTTTACCAGGCTGAGGACGGAAGCTCGACGGAGAAGCTGTTCTGGTCACAGTATGCTGAGGCCGAACATCCGGTGCCAATGAGCGGCCAGCTGAAGCAGGTGGTCGAGCTACATAAGGCGGCCGATCAGGCCATGAAGAGCTTTATAGTCCGGCTGTGGCCGGGCGACGCCCTTCCGAACAGCTTCTTCGGCCTGGTGAGGCGGCTTGTGGATGCCTGCCCGAGGCTGGAGGTTGTCAAGCGATCTGTCTGCATTGAAGGTGCACGCTGGGCTTTCGCCCATGTGAAATTGCAGTGGGTCAAGCTAGACGCCGTGAAGCTGGTCAAGGAGAGGCCACCGGAGGGCAAGGAGCACCGCCACCCTGAGATGTACTACGAGGGTGTTCTGTCGGGTGCCCGTCTTATCGCGGATGAGTGTTCAAAAGATGTACTATTTGAATGAGACTTGCTCGTTTTATCCTGTATTTATGAAAACTTGTTTCATATGTGCTATGCAACGCTTGTTTGAATTTAAAATATTACCTTCTGTTTGGCCGTTTATCCAATCTGAGAGATGGCTAGTCCTCGGCTTCTGCCCCCATGCCACGAGTGCTGGGGTGTTCGGGATAAACCTGAGCACTCTTGTTCCCATATTTGGGTCCTTCGAGGGAGGTCCTCAGCACAACGAACAAGGCAACCGGACTAATAATGCTTTATCACTCTCACTTAGCCATAGAATTCTATAATTTTAAATTTCGGCGAAGCCCCTGATATTCGGAAGGCCGAATTTGGGGCACGATACACGCTTGTAAGCCGTACAGGGCCGGCCCCTCGCCCTAAGCGGCATAAGTCTTTAGGGACTCGAAAATCCTCGCCGAACAGCGACCAGTCTCTCACCTTATCATGACAGTCAGTTTTAGCTTTCTCTACTGAGGTGCTAAGCCTGGCAGAATCAGGGCATAATCGCAGTAGTTCTCCTAGCGCTACCTTAGCCGATAGAGCGGAATGTAAGGTACCAAAACATAGGAGCCGGGCAAACCCAACATTTGACCAAAGACATGATTCAGAGCTGATGCATATAATGTTATAAGTTCGGGGTGCCGCACTTGTGAAAGTTTTCAGACTTTTCACACCATATTATGAGGTACGTAAGCCCCTGGTGTATTAGCCGTACCAAGGTGTACGGTTGCAAGGCGTCATTAATGAACACATATATATATAACAAGAATGCGATAATAGTCGTAATGTCATGCATTGTTTATTAAAAAAATTGCATTAAAGCAGAGAGATACAGATAGTGCGATAAGCAAAGAGTAGGACTATGTCCCTTCCAAGGGCAAGCTGAGGAATGATATGAAATCGAATATTTCGCTCGTTACTGTAATCAACCTGAGAATTCTGTGGTATGACGTAGCTGTCTGCCTCCTTGGTTGCTGCATCATGTGTTCGGCAATAGTGCTGACGGACAGTGTTTCCAGAGATTAAGGTCCTGAAAGAAAAAAGAAAAATAACCAAACGGGAAGCCCCTAGTTCGGTTTAAGCCACGTTTTGGGGCGTGCCGCAGTTGTGCCCCCTTCCCCACCTGTGCCCATGGTATGTTTAATGCGTAATTATGTACGCGCGGCACGAGTTTCGCCGCTGGGCTGGGATTGGGGTGGCCGCCGTATTGCTACGCGAGCTCAGATCGCGCTAGGCGGTCTATTTGCCGATTGCCCCGAGCGCGCTTGAAGGTGTCCGGGCTGTGAAGCGCCAAACTGGTTGATTGCCTTGAGAGGCTGCTTTGCGCTTCTGCTGCGAGGGCTGCGGTGTGCTCCTCTGTTCGGAGAGAGCGCTCTGTGTTTCCATTGACTGTAATAACTCCGCGAGGTCCTGGCATCTTGAGCTTGACGTATGCATAATGCCGTACCGCATTGAATCTAGCAAATGCGGTTCGCCCGAGCAACGCGTGATAACCACTGCGGAACGGGACTATATCGAAGATTAGCTCTTCGCTTAGGAAATTATCCGGGGATCCGAAGACCACTTCCAGTGTAATTGAGCCTGTGCAATGGGCCTCTACACCTGGAATGACGCCCTTAAAGGTCGTTTTTGTGGGTTTGATCCTTGAGGGGTCTATACCCATTTTGCACACCGTGTCCTGATAAAGCAGGTTCAGGCTGCTGCCGCCGTCCATAAGGACTCGAGTGAGGTGAAATCCGTCGATGATTGGGTCTAGGACCAGTGCGGCGAATCCGCCATGACGGATACTAGTGAGGTCGTCCCTGCGATCGAAGGTGATCGGACAGGAGGACCAAGGGTTGAACTTTGGGGCGACTGGCTCCAACGCATATACGTCCCTGAGTGCACGCTTCCGCTCCCTCTTGGGGATGTGGGTTGTGTATATCATGTTCACCGTCCGTGCGTGCGAGGGAAACCTCTTCTGTCCTCCAGTGTGCGGCTGCCGGGGCTCCTCCTCGTCATCGCTATCCGGCCCCTTGTCCTTGTTTTCGGCAATTAACTTTCCAGCCTGCTTGAACACCCAACAATCCTAGTTGGTGTGATTGGCTAGCTTGTCTAGGGTGCCGTGTATTTGACACGAGCGATCGAGTATACGGTCCAAGTTGGACGGACCCGGCGTACTTTGTTTGAATGGCTTTTTCCCCTGACCAGGTTTGGAGCCTTTGAATCCGGCATTGACTATCGTATCCTCAATATTTTCGCTGTTAATGTGGCGCTTATGCTTGTTGCGACGTGACCTGCTATTGTCGTCCTTGGTATCTGAGGTACCATGGTTCTTTGATATGTTATTACTGCGAGCCAGCCAGCTGTCTTCTCCCGCACAAAAGCGGGTCATGAGCGTCGTGAGAGCTGCCATACATTTCGGCTTTTCCTGACCAAGGTGGTGGGCTAGCCACTCGTCTCGGATGTTGTGCTTGAAAGCCGCTAAGGCCTCCGCATCCAGACAGTCGACGATTTGATTTTTCTTTGTAAGGAACTGAGTCTAGAATTGCCTGGACGACTCTTCTGGTGCTGAATTATGTGGCTCAAATCATCGGCGTCTGCTGGTCGCACATAAGTGCCCTGAAAGTTGTCGAGCAATGCGGCTTCCAGATCTTCCCAACAGCTAATGGAGTCCGCTGACAAGCTGTTAAGCCAATGTCGCGCTGGTCCTCTGAGCTTTAGTGGGAGGTATTTGATGGCGTGTAAGTCATCACCGCGGGCCATGTGGATGTGGAGGAGGAAGTCCTCAATCCATACTGCGGGATCTGTTGTGCCGTCGTATGATTCAATATTTACATGTTTGAAACCTTCTGGGAATTGATGTTCCATTACTTCGTCTGTGAAGCATAAGGGGTGTGCGGCGCCTCTGTATTGGGCTATATCGCGCCGCAGCTCGAATGGGTCTTGCCCGCTGTGTTTGGCCCGGCCGGATTTGCTTTTACTGTATCTGGCGTCGCGTTTGTCGTCTCGCAGAGTGGTGCGCCCTCGTGATCCGTAGATCGATCTTGAATGCTTTTCCTTGTCCTCCAATATGTCTCGCAGGTCTGGCGTATCTCCCCATGCCTTTTTATTTGAATGGCGTTGGGGTGGAGGCTGAGCTTTTGGCTGGAATGCCTCTCTATCACGGCCACGAGGTGGCCGATCAGCCGTATCATATGCTTCTTCCTCCAGTCGGGGTAGTAACCTGTGCCTTGGGTAACTCTTGGAGGGGCGCTCGAGTTTATATTCCTCGGCCACGAGGACTTCAGTCCATTTGTCAGCTAGCAGATCTTGATCAGCTTGAAGCTGCTGCTACTTTTTCTTCAGGCTATTTGCCGTGGCCATAAGCCGGCGCTTGAAGCGCTCTTGTTTGACGGGATCCTCTGGTACAGGAATTCATCTTCGTCGAGGCTTGCCTCGTCTTCGAAGTGGGGCATGTGATTGTCATCCTCCTCCTCTCCGTTTGCCGCTCTCTCAGGAGAGCTGGCTCCTCCATCCTCCTGCTCTAAATCTTGCTGGAGGGGTTTGTTGTTTTCTTCGGCACTATCCGGAGTGTTATTATCTCCTGTGCTGGTATCACCACTTTTGCTTTGGCGGGACTTAGAGCGGCGCCGCTGACGTCGGCGTTTGGGTTGCTTCTTGGAGGGGTCATCCTCCGCTATCCCATTGCCATTGCCTTCTTTGGGTGTATCCACCATGTATATGTCATATGACGAGGTGGCTTTCCAGTGCCCTATAGGTGTTGGTTCATGTTCGTCTCCTACATCGTCGTCCATACCGTCGATGTCTTCGGAGTCGAAGTCGAGCATGTCGGTTAAATCATCGACAGTGGCTACGAAGTGGGTGGTGGGTGGGCGTCGAATTTCTTCGTCGTCCGCATCCCAATCCTGTTGGCCATAATCCGGCCAGGGCTCTCCTGACAAAGAGAGAGACCTTAGTGAATTCAGAATGTTGCCAAAGGGCGAGTGCTGAAAGATATCTGCGGCGGTGAATTCCATGATCGGCGCCCAATCGGATTCGATTGGCAGAGGCGCGGATGGTTCAGAGTCCAGAAAAGAGTCCGGCACCTTGGAGTCACGGGCTGCGCAGAGGATTATGTTGGTGTTTGGCTCGATCGCCATTGAGACTGCAGCCCCCGAGGCGGTGTCTAACCACCCGTCCTCGACTGGCGCAGTTGGCTCTGAGCTAAGGGTCGGAGCTAATACGGGCGCAGCCTCTGGGGTACTGTTTGGCGACAGAGCTAGGTCATACCCTGGACCGCATCGTTGTTGATGATTGGAGGATCCATCGGGCCTAAAGGTGACGACACAGAGGAACTCTTAATGAAAGCACCAATCTCGGTGTTAAAACCGGCGGATCTCGGGTAGGGGGTCCTGAACTGTGCGTCTAGGCCGGATGGTAACAGGAGGCAGGGGACACAATGTTTACCTAGGTTAGGGCCCTCTTGATGGAGATAAAACCCTACGTCCTGCTTGATTAATATTGATGATATGGGTAGTACAAGAGTAGATCTACCACGAGATCAGAGAGGCTAAACCCTAGAAGCTAGCCTATGGTATGATTGTATGTTGTGATTGTTGTCCTACGGACTAAAACCCTTCGGTTTATATAGACACCGGAGAGGGTTAGGGTTACACAAGGTCGGTTACAAAGGAGGAGATATCCATATCCGTATTGCCTAGCTTGCCTTCCACGCCAAGTAGAGTCCCATCCGGACACGAGACGAAGTCTTCAACCTTGTATCTTCATAGTCTAACAGTCCGGCCAATGGAGATAGTCCGGCTGTCCGGAGACCCCCTAATCCAGGACTCCCTCAACGGTGCTTAGGTGTTGTTCTTACTTGAACAAAACTCCTACTTATGATTAACCCCCTCGCAAGCATCCGCAACTACGAGAAAAGTATTAAGGATAAATCCTAACCATAGCATTAAACTTTTGGATCCAATCGGTCCCTTACGGAATAGCGCATAAACTAGGGTTTAAGCTTCTGTCACTCTCACAACCCATCATCTAATAACTACTCCACAATGCATTCCCTTAGGCCCAAATATGGTTAAGTGTCATGTAGTCGACGTTCACATGACACCACTAAGGGAATCACAACATACATACTATCAAAATATCAAACACATATCAAGTTCACATGATTACTTGCAACATGATTTCTCCCATGACCTCCAGAACAAATGTAACTACTCACAAGTGATAAACATGCTCAAGATCAGAGGGGTATTAAATAGGATAATGGGTCTGAACATATAATCTTCCACCAAATAAACCATATAGTAATCAACTAGAAGATGTAATCAACACTACTAGTCACCCACATGCACCAATCTATAGTTCTAGTACAAAGATTGAACACAAGAGATGAACTAGGGTTTGAGAGGAGATGGCGTTGTTGAAGATGTTGATGGAGATTTCCCTCCCCAAGATGGGAGAGTTGTTGGTGATGATGATGACCATGACTTCCCCCTCCGAGAGGGAAGTTCCCCCGACGGAATCGCTCCGCCGGTGGGCAAAAGTGCTCCTACCCAAGTTCCGCCTCGAGATGGCGGTGCTCCGTCCCGAAAGTCATCTCCTTAATTTTTTTTAGGTCAAAATGACTTATATACCAGAAGATGGGCACCGGAGGTGGGCCGAGGGGAGCACAACCCCCCCAGGGCGCGCTTGGGCTCCCTGGCACGCCCAGGTGGGTTGTGCCCACCTGGTGGGCCCACTCTGGTACTTATTGGCTCCAATATTCCTCATATATTCCATAAAAAATCTCTGTAAAGTTTTACCTTGTTTGGAGTTGTGCAGAATAGGTGGCCTAATGTAGATTTTCCAGGTCCAGATTTCCACCTGCCGGAATTCTCCCTCTTTGTGTGTACCTTGCATATTATGAGAGAAAAGGCATTAGAATTACTCCAAAAATCATATTATGCATAAAAACACCATAAATAACAGTAATAAAACATGATGCAAAATGGATGTATCAAGTCCCCCAAGCTTAGAGCTCGCTTGTCCTCAAGCAAAACCGAAATCAAAAAACATGTCCACATGCTTAGAGAGAGAGGTGTCGATAAAAAAATACGAACATAGAAGCATCATATGAATTATTATAACAGGAACAAACTTTAACATAAAACTTTTATCATAGACTTCTCATGAATAAGTAACAATTCATCACACTATCGAAGTATAAAGCATAAACTCTATTAGAAATCAACAAACTATGTTCTCAGTCAACTTTGCAACTACAATTCATCATCTTTTGAGGAAGAGTCGCGTATTGGAGCCTTTAGGTGAGTCCAGATACTCAACATCATATAGTCTTCTATGATTGCTAAAACTCACCGCATACACATGAGCAAAATGTTTCAATCGGACACATAGAAAGATAGGGGATTATAGTTTCGCCTCCCAACGTATTCACCTCAGTGGTAATGTCAACAATAATAACTTATGCTACCCATATTCAACTGGACATATGTGCCTAGATCTTTCCTCACCACATGATGCTTGCCAAAGGAGAAAAATAAAAGTGAATAGAGAGAAAACTTTGACTCATGCATAAAAGTAAAGACATAAAAGTAAAAGATAGGCCCTTCGCAGAGGGAAGCAGAGGTTGCCATGCGCTTATTTGTTCATATGCTCAACCCCTTAGTGCAAATGAATGTCATGTTGTATTGCCCCTTGTGATGGCAACCTTTATTATGCAGTCTGTCGCTTTTATTCTTCACCATCACAAGTTCGTACAACGCTCAATTTTCTCTTACACTAAATGATCTCACACTTTCAGAAACAATTTTTATTGCCTTATTGCACCGATGACAACTTACTTGAAGGATCTTACTCAATCCTGAGGTAAGTATGGTGGACACTTGAAAATATGATTGGGTTTAAGGGTTTTTGGATGCACAAGTAGTATCTCTACTTAGTGCGGAGTTTTTGGCTAGCAAAGATGGGGGCAAGCACCACATGTTTAAGGATCTATGACAATATAACTTCTGTGTGAATATGAACAAACATAAATCATTAAGATGTCTTCCTTGTCCAACGTCAACAATTTTGGCATATAATATTTTGATGGGGGCTCACAATCACAAAATATTTTCAGGATAGTGTATTTATATGTGAATCTTCTCTTCCCTTATTAATTCTTTCATGAGTTGCATCATTGACCAATGCTATGTTTGTCAATCTCTAATAAAATTTTATACTTATACTTTTCCTTATGTGGTGTCATCACCTACCATAAGATTAGCATATGATCTTTTTCATTTATTTCCTTCCTTTTTATTGGAACTTGAAAGTAAAAGAAAGCAAAAACTCAAACTAAACTTTATTATATATCTCGCACACGATTACGAGGATAGATCACTAAGCAAAACTCTTTGAAAAGAAAGGATCGAACTAAACTTTTATTCATCTAAAGCAAAACATAACTATGGATCGAACTAAGATAAGTAAAGGCAAAATATAGTGGGGGTGATACGATACTAGGGCACCTCCCCCAAGCTTGGAGGAAGCCAAGGGGAGTGCCCATACCTGTCACAGCCCTAGAATTTGCTTCTCATTAGTTGCATTAAAGCATCCATGCATCATGTTAAATTTCAAATGAAATTGAACTGGGGATGTTCAAACCCTAGCACCAAATGAAATGCAACTAGGATCAAAATAAAAATATTTTCAATGAACCCAAAGTGCCCTTTAGAAAAGTTCATGATTTTTGAATTGGTCTAGAACCTTTGCCAAAAATGATGCACACTTTTCCAGGTCATTTATGGATTTTTGAATTAAACTATAAGTATTTGAATTGGGGCTTTTAAATTCTATATACATATTCAACAGCTCCAACAATTCTGATTTTTAGTGTGGGGTTTTGGAATAATTCAATTATTTCCTAAATTAATTTTCAGAAGAAAATAAATTGATTTGGTTCAAAAACCAAATTAAAACAAATGTCCGAAATAGAAAAGAAAACAGAGAAGGAAAAAACCTTACATGGGCTTACCTGGCGGCCATCTGCTCTGGCCCAGCAACCGGCCCAGCTGACTGGCTAACGCCAGTCGTCCCTATGCTCTCGACAGGAGGACAGGGGCGTGTGTCTGCGGCGCGCGCGCGCACGCGCATTGCCACCTCCTGCTTGCCACCGACCGTTCGGAGTTGGCTGAGGACGCCACGCACCCCCCCAGGCCCCACTCGCTCTCTCCCCTCCTCATCCCCTCCCCTACTGCTCTCTTTCTCGCTGGACCGAGCGGAGCTCGTCGCCGCTGCTCACTGCCTGCGTAGCCACTACCTTCCCCTCGCCCTCTCTTCATGTCCGGGTGCTCCACCTCGTCGCCTGCATCGTCCTCGACGAGCCAAGCGACCAGGGATGCGCTGCATCGCCGCCACCGTCATCGTCTTCACCTCTGGCCGCCCAAGATCGCCGTCGTCATTCCGGCCGCACCAGTGCATCCCCGAGCTCGCACACGACGCCATCGAGACCGCTGTGAGCTCTCCTCCATTTCCCCTCCTTCCCCGTGCTCGATTTTGTGTCGTAGCCCTGCTAACCGTTGAACCCGCGAGCGCCACGCCATCGGCCATGTCGCCGTCGTGGCCAGGGCCATCGCAGCTCACACCCGCGCACGTCACCGCACTTAGCAACCTCCCAGAAGACCAACGCCGCCACCCACAGCTCCTGTCGTGCCCCGCAGCACCCCGCGTGCACCTGGCCGTGCTCCGGCCGCCGCCCCGAGCTCGTTTCCGGCGAGCTCAGGCCACCCCCGCCTCTCCCGCTTGCTCCAGAAGACACGGACGAGCCCTGGCTCCTCGCCCGTGGCCTCCGCCGCCCAAATGGTCGCCGAAGCGATGAACCCGAAGCGCTCTGCCGCGTTCGGCCTCGCCGGCGACTAACCGCCGGCCAAACCGGTCAAACCGTGCTAATTAACCCCCCCGTCACACTGACAGTGGGTCCTGGCGCCCTAATCTTTTAATTAGATTAGAAATAACCCCCCTGTTTAACACAGTGTCACTAACGTGTGGACCCCACACATCAGGTTTGACTTTGGTCAGCGCCATTGACTCGCTGACACGGGCATGACGCAGTGCTGACGCAATAAAGCTTTCTGCGTTTAATTAAATCAGGAATTCCAGAAATTTAGCAAAACTTCTAAAAATCATAGAAAATAATCTATAACTCAGAATGAAATAATTTATATATAAAAAATGATCAGAAAAATCCAAAGAATTGGAATATGGCATTTTCATGCATTTTGAAGAAGTTAACCTCACTGAATAGGACAATTCATGATTATGGAATAAATGGTAATTAGTTTTGGAGTTGGAATTTGCTATATGTTTGAATTCCACTTCAATGAATATGACTAACTGTTGCACTAGGTCAATTAAGTACCTTAATATTAGATATCATTCATATGAATGTGCATTGCTTTGATTGTGGTTCCTTTTGTGTTTGTCGGTGGTTGTTTCCCCTCGATAGACGTATGTTCCGACGATGAGATCGATGACACCGATGAAGAACTATATTATCTTCAGAAGTGCCAGGCAAGCAAAAACCCCTTGTTCATTCTGATACAATCCCACTCTCTCGCTTCTGCTCTATTTTACTGCATTAGGACAACAATGATTCAACTGTTACATGCTGTGGTAGTTGAACCCCTTTCCTCTGCATGACCTGTCATTGCCACAGTAAATAGATGAAACCCACTAGCATGAGTAGGAGTTGTTTGAGCCCTGATGTGCCTACTCATTCATGCTTGTTTGTCATGCCTGCTACTGCTTAGAGTTGAGTCAGGTCTGAGTCATCGGGGATGAATTGGAATGTGGTGAACATGTCCCACTGTTGAGAGCTAAGTCTGTGAACATGATTTGGTAAAGGTAGCGGTGAGAGGCCATGTAGGAGTACATGGTGGGTTGTCTCATTGCAGCCATCCTCAGGAACTGAGTTCTATGTTTGTGATCCATGAACAGTTACTACCACGCATTGGAATGCTTAAGTGCCCCTCTCGACTTATTAATCAACCTGATCTCTGTCCAGGAGTTGCAACTAGTTTCTGGTGTTTGTAGGTTGTGTTAGTAGTCTACCAAGTGGCACCCGGTACAGGTGGGCTTGGGACAGACTAGGCACCATGGCACGGTGTACCAAGCATAGATCCATCCGTCGAGGTGGGCTTGGGAACCCTGCTCACATCGTTTGGGGCCATGAGCGACACCCCGACCGGATCTCCTTATGGATGGAACCCGAATAGGCGATAAACCTGGACTAGAGACTTGTGTGGTTAGTCAGGTCGTGGCCGAATCCCTTGCCAGGCTTCCGCTTGAAGGTTGCCGAGATACACAACGTGTACATGGTGGTAAGTGGCGAGAGCATGTGTGAAGAAGTACACCCCTGCAGGGTTAACATCATCTATTCGAATAGACGTGTCCGCGATAAAGGACTTCTGGGTTGCCTGTGCAGTTCATAGATAACTTGAAATGGATACTCTAAAACTCGCAAGATAAGCGTGAGTGCTATGGATGGCCTTCTCGTAGGGAGTCGGGAGCGGGTCCATAGTGGTGTAGTGATATGGTGAATATGTGGACTCGTGTGCGCCACCTCAAAAGAGTTACTTGCAGTCGTAGTTTAGGATAGCTACCGAGTCAAAGCTTCTTGCTGTAGTCAAACTCCAGCACCCCTTTGTTGATATCGATGCATATGTAGCTAGTTCTGATGTAAGCCTTGCTGGGTACATTTGTACTCACGTTTGCTTATTTTATGTTTTTGTAGAGAGACTTCAGTCTCTCTATTAGTTCCACGTAGACTTCAACGTTTAGCTTGTTACCTCAGCTATGATCTTGTACCCTTGGGAGGGTCTTGTAGATAGTCATGCTTCTCAGCCTTTTTCATTTGTAGTTGTCTGTACTCAGACATGTTTATGCTTCCGCTTGTTTCTTGTATGTTATGTATGTTGGGTCATGAGAACCATGTTTGTAATACTTGGCTCCTCAGAGCCTAATGAATAGATACTCGGAGTCGTAGAGTCTTGTTGTGATGCCATGTTGTATTTGCACATATCGAGCATATTGTGTGTATGATTGAAATGCTTGGTATGTGTGGGATCCGACAACCTAGTTGTCTATCCTTGGTAGCCTCTCTTATGGGGAAATGTAGTCTGGCGCTTCCACTGAGCCATGGTAGTCTGCTACAGCTCGGTTTACCGGAGTCCTGCTAGCCCAGCACTACAGCTCCGGAACACTTAGACTGGTCGGCATGTGATCCACTTCGTTCCTGTGTCTGCCCGTTCGGGGAAATGTCACGTGGTGACTTCTGGAGTCCTGCTAGCCTGCTACAGCCCAGGTTCCCGGAGTCCTGTTAGCCCAGTTGCTACAGCCTAGATTCACATGCTGATGACCGACACGTTCGATGTTGGTTCATGTATGCATGTCCCCGTAAGTTAGTGCCACTTTGGGTTCATGACTAGTCATGTCGGCCCGGGTTCCCTGTCATATGGATGCTAGTGACACTATCATATACGTGAGCCAAAAGGCGCAAATGGTCCCGGGCCAGGTAAGGTGGCACCCGTGGGAATACCGTGCGTGAGGCCGCAAAGTGATATGATGTGTTACATGCTAGACCGATGTGACTTAGAATCGGGGTCCTGGCAGCTTTGGTATTAGAACCTGACTACCTGTAGGATTACCAAGCCAAACTGGTAGAAGTTGTGTCTAGAAATGCTTTAGTTATATAAGGGAATTGATGGTGGAAGGGAACATAAGGCTCTTTTTACTCCTTTATCTTATGCCCTTCTGATCTGAGTCATCCTCTTCTCTTCTACGGGGATTAAGAACTAGGCTTTCTCATCTTTCTATCAGGATCACGTGTTACTAATCCGTAGACTTATAGGATTGTTGGATTCAAGCCTCAGTTCTGTTCTTACTACTTCTGTGTGTTGACAGTTGATCTCGGAAGCTTGATATTGTGATGTTAAGTGGTTATGCCACCATTTTTGCAGGATGTCTCAAATCCTTTTTGAGCATTTACAGCTGTTATGTTGTCCAAGTCATTCCAGGTTTCTAAACAATCTGATGCATTTCCTAATCCTTCCTTCGTTCCTGGCGTCCTTTTGGTCAGAATAAGCACACTAGCCAGTGAGTTGAGGTACTCTGTTGCCTCGACATATATGTTGGAGTTATTATTATGACCCTCGGTGTCTTAGAGAATCACCCAGTAATCTAGCAATGCTTTTTGTATCCCTAGTGTGATGTGCTACCTCTTGAGCACTGCATTGGTTTTCCCTTGGAGAGGAAAGGGAGATGCAGCAAAGTAGCGTAAGTATTTCCCTCAGTTTTTGAGAACCAAGGTATCAATCCAGTAGGAGGCCACGCACGAGTCCCTCGCACCTACACAAACAAATAAACTCCTCGCAACCAACGCGATAAAGGGGTTGTCAATCCCTTCATGGTCACTTACGAAAGTGAGATCTGATAGATATGATAAGATAATTTCAGTAGTAAGGTGGACAGGATAACAGCATGAAACAAACATATATCTATGTAGTACGGTCACTGTATTGTCTATATCATTCTAGTTTATGTTGCCAAATCAAGATAGATACAGTTCGAATCATATCTATTTAAGACAAAACAGCTTAGACAGAATATAAGTGTGGGAAACTACACAGCAATAACTACACTTGCAAGGTGCATGGCATGACAATATAACTGGTTATTCAATTGAAACTGAAATCAAAATAGAGCAAGTTACAACAGCAAACACGTTAAAGAAACGGGTTTAAAACATACCTGTTGCGCCATTGGATTTTCAATTGCATCCTTCAAATTTGAAATTAGTTGGTATGAGTAAATACAGTGATGCAAGAGTAAAGTAGTATGAACCATAGCTACGGAACCTGACCTGAGAAGAATTCTTCTTCTGCTTTAAGCGTTGACTTGGGGTTCGGAGTGGCGGTCCTCGTGCTTTGGGCACTGCAATTGCCTTACTAACTGCTCGTCTTTGGGTGCTCTGTGGTGGAGACGGTGCTGTGTCAATAGGAACTGGGTTACTATCTGCTAGGGTTGGGGTTAGAAGGGGTGTAGCTGGTTCTCTGTCCAACTCACTACTAGGAAAAGGGCTATAGCTAATATGGACATTAATGGCGCACCACATACAGGTACGCCATTAATGTCCTCATTACTAATGGCGCACCAAGTGGGCGGTGCGCCATTACTAGTTTTGAAAAAAAGGTTAAAAAATTGTTAGCAGTGGCGCACCAGGGGACAGTGCGACATTTCTAGTTTTAACTAGTAATGGCACACTGTCCACTGTTGCGCCACCACTAACATGTTTTTTAAACTAGTAATGGCGCACCACTCACCAGGTGCGCCATTAGTAACCCTGGTTACTAATGGCGCATTCTTAGGTGGTGCGCCATTGGTAACCTGGGAGCAGCTAGATATTTTGGACAGCCACCTACCACACTCACTTTCCCCACTTCATTCTCTCCACCTCTACCAAGCTTGGTCTCGGCTGCCTCCTCCTCACCTCATTTGCACCATAGATTCACCCAAATTAAGTGGTTAAATTTCCTTTTTTGATAGGTAAGTAAGGGCAAAGCTTTCTTTATGTTCTATATCTACCTTTTTCTCCCTCCAACAACGTACACACTTTTTATGGCCTAGATCTACGTATGTTTGTGGTGTTGCATATATTTGTGTTTGCAGATACCGGTATTTGAAATGCGATAGTTGCCAATATTTTGCCAGAATGTTGATTCGTTTCCGTTTCGGCGAGAATTTGGCACTATGCATTCTTTTTGGTCCTATTTTTAGGCAAAGTCATGCCAAAAAAAATTTGGGTTCTAAAACATCGTTTTGCTCTACCCCACAGGCGACCATGGTCCACACGATGACCGAAGGCATCATGAAAAGGTTTTTGAGCTCCGCCAAGGCCGAGATGCTTCAAAAGAACGAGACGGAGATAGGATGTTTGTGTCGAAGATGCAAGCTGAAGAGCCTTATGGACCCGGATTCCGTACAGGTGCAGGACCACCTGCTCTTGCGTGGTTTCATGGATGGCTATCGGTGGCAAGGTGATGAAGATGACTATGAAGTCGTCCATGGGGGCCGGGCAAGAAATGAGGAAGGGCAGCAAGACAACCGCGGCGAGGGCGGGCGAGAAGACGAAGAATCTCCAGGACATGATCACGAAGTAGATGCAGTACACAGTCATCATGTAGAAGATGCCGGACATGATGATGAGGAAGGTCAATACGAAGGGCATGATCATGAAGATGAAGATTCTGGAGCAGACGATGATGGACCATCGATGGGCTGGGTGGAGGACCCTCATATTCAAGAGCTGCTTCTCAAGCAGACGGATAACGCAAGAGCTGCCGCCCGAGAGAAAGCCAAACTGGATCAATTGGAGATAGACGCGGTTACTCCATTGTATGAAGGATGCAGGCCCGAGGATACCTGCCTGAAAGTAACACTCATGGCTCTAGAGATGAAGGTAAAACACAAAATGACCGACACATGCTTCGACGAGAACATGTCATTCTGGCACGAACGTCTTCCCAAGGGGAACAAGTACCCGACAAGTTTCGAGGAGGCGAAGAAAATCGTGTGTCCTCTGGATTTACCGCAAGTGAAATACCATGTGTGCATGAACAATTGCATGATTTATCGGGACAAGCACGCGGAGTCTACCATATGTCCGGTGTGCGACGTCACTCGATACAAGAAGAGGAAGAAAGCTCCTCGAAAAGTGGTGTGGTACTTTCCGATCACTCCTCGTCTGCAGCGGTATTTCTTAGACCCTAAGCTAGCAAAGCTCCTGCGTTGGCACGCGGATAGGGAGGAGAAGAAGCGAGAAGATGACGGAAATGATCTGGAGATAAATAAAAAAGACAAGATGCTGAGTCACCCTAAGGATGCGAGCCAGTGGCGAGCGTTGAACTTCGAACACCCAGAATTTGGGGACGATCCAAGGAACATCGTGCTAGGCGCGAGCACCGATGGAGTCAATCCGTTTGGCAGCCAGAGAAGCACACATAGCACCTGACATGTGTTTGTGTGGATGTACAACCTTCCCCTGGTTGTGCATGAAGAGGAAGTACATTCACATGAGTATGCTAATTGAAGGGCCGAAACAACCAGGGAACGACATCAATCTGTATCTGGGGCTGCTGAAAGAGGAGCTAGACACGCTGTGGAAAACGCCAGCCAATACGTGGGACGCCGCAGAGAAAGAATATTTCCCTATGAGAGCCGCACTGCTCACGACGGTGCACGACTATCTCGGTTACGGATATGTCGTGGGGCAGGTGGTCCACGGATTTTCTGGATGCGTCAGGTGCATGGATGACACAACGTATCGCCAGCTAGATAGAGATCCCGGGTCTTCGAAAACCGTGTTCATGGGACATCGAAGGTGGCTTCGCGATGATGGCTCATGGAGAAAACGCAAGGATCTGTTCGATGGTGAAACCGAACCCCGAAGAGGCCCGTGTACGAGGAGAGGCGAGGAAATAGACGAGATGTTGAGAAATTGGAAAGATTGCCCACTGTCAGGAAAGAAGCGAAAGGTGCCAGAGCCGGGAAAGAAGCGAAAGGCGCTAGAGCCACTGCTGAAGGTATGGAAAACGAGGTCTGTTTTCTAGGACTTGCCGTACTGGAAGATCCTCCGTGTGCCTCACAGCCTTGATGTCATGCATATCACGAAGAACGTGTGTGAGAGTCTGCTTGGTACCCTTCTCAACATGCCAGAGAGGTCCAAAGATGGGCGGAAAGCAAGGGCAGACTTGAAATCAATGGGCATCAGGGAGGAGCTTCACGCTAGTGATGATGATGATGATGATGATGAGGCGAAGGACACGGAAAGTCGTCGCAAAGGCAAAAAGGCCAAGAAGATCGGAAATGGCTACCCTCCCGCATGCTTCACTCTAAGTTAGGAGGAGATCGAGCAGTTTTTCACCTGCCTCGTAGGAGTAAAACTTCCTTACAGTTACGCAGGGAAGATAAGAAGATACCTAGACTCAGCGAAGCAGAAGTTCAACGGAATGAAGTCTCATGACTATCACGTGCTGATGACGCAGATACTTCCAGTTGCAATCCGTGGGATCATGGACGCGCACGTTCGTGAAACACTATTTGGCCTATGCAACTTTTTCAACGTCATCTCTTGGAAGTCGGTTGGCATGAGGCAACTCAGAAGGCTATAGGAAGAGATCGTGGTGATACTATGCGAGCTCGAGATGTACTTCCCGCCCGCATTCTTCGACGTTATGGTGCTGCTGGTCCATATCGTGGAGGATATCATCCAACTCGGGACGATGTTCCTGCACAGCATGATGCCGTTCGAAAGGATGAATGGTGTCATCAAAGGATACGTTCGCAACATGTCACGTCTAGAGGGAAGCATAGCCAGGGGCTTTTTGACCGAAGAGTGCATCTCTTACTTCATGAATTATCTAGGCATCGAGAACCCCGTTGGTCTGCCCGTCAACAGGCACCTCGGCAGGCTCGCTGGATGGGGTCACCATGATGGTCGCCGCGAAATTTATGTCGACTTTGAGGGTCGACTCGCCTACTTTGGAAGAGCAAACCTAGTCGCGCTACAACACGTAGACGTGGTCGATCCTTGGGTGGTAGAGCACAAAACCTTTATTGAGAAGACGTATAATGACCGAGGCCAACAGAGGACGGACGGAGATATAATCAAAGAGCACAACTCATGTTTCACGCATTGGTTCAAGGAGAAGCTTCTGTCGTACCCTTTACATGAGGATTCTTCCGCGGAAGAAAAACTCATATTCGCCTTGTCACAGGGCGCCAAGCACAACCTGATGACCTATGAGGCGTACGATATCAACAGCTACACATTCTACACCGAGGACAAGGACATGAAGAGCGATGGTTATCAGAACTCCAAGGTAACGATGGAATCCTACACCGTTAACGACTAGTACGGATACTACGAAAGGATTGAGAGATCTGGGAGCTGAGCTATGCTGGAGAGAAGGTCCCGATGTTCCATGTCAGATGGGCCAAGAGCGTCCTAAAAGAAGACCGGTATTTCACCACCATGGTTATACCCGAAGCCAAATCCAAGACCGCGGGCGCAAACGTCACCGCAAAAAATGAGCCATGGGTACTGGCTTCCCAAGTGGACCAATGCTTATTCATTACCGACCCGTCAAAGCCCAGTCGTGTTGTCGTGAGGAGAGGCAAAAGGAAGATCATCACAATGGATGGAGTCGCCAATGAGCAAGACTTCGACAAGTACGGTCACCCAAAGATCGAACATGACGACGACGATGAAGTGCCATACACCACAAGAAGAAGCAGGACCACCCTACCTAAAGGACGTTCGTTCAAGAGAAGAACTCCATTTGCGAAAAAGAAGGGCAACAAGATTGTGAAAAGATAGCTAGCTAAGATCGATTATATTTAAATTGTAGTCTTCATTTCTCGATTGTATTTCGACATATGGAAATGACATTTCTTCTGTTGTAGTCCTCATGAGTATTTATTTATGTTTATTCTGGTATTGAATTTCTAACTCACAAAAAGTATTGAATTTGTTAATATTTGTTGAACTCATGAATATTTTTAAATTTCATGGGCACTTTTGAATTCATGAGTATTTTTTCAAATTTGATGATATTTTTTCATATTCATAAATGTTTTACCAATTCACAAATGAATGCAACTAAAAATCCAAAAAAGAGTTACTAATGGCGTACCAGGAGAAGGTGCGCCATGGCTATCAATGTACTTATGGCGCACCCCTAGGAGGTGCACCATTGGTATACCAATTTTTATTTAGGTTTATTCTGGTATTGAATTTCTAACTCACAAAAAGTATTGAATTTGTTAATATTTTTTGAACTCACGAATATTTTTAAATTTCATGGGCACTTTTTGAATTCATGAATATTTTTTCATATTCATAAATGTTTTCTAAAAAATTATTAGATGCAACTAAAAATCCAAAAAAATATTTTCAAATAACAAATTTGATGATATTTTTTCATATTCATAAATATTTTCAAATAACAAATTTGATGATATTTTTTCACATTCATAAATGTTTTCAAATTTGATCGACATTTTCTAAAAAATTATTAGATGCAACTAAAAATCCAAAAAAATTGAAATAACAAATTTGATGATATTTTTTCATATTCATAAAAATTTTCAAATAACAAATTTGATGATATTTTTCCACATTCATAAATGTTTTCAAATTTGATCGTCATTTTCTAAAAAATTATTAGATGCAATTTAAAATCCCCAAAAAAGTTAGTAATGGCGCACCAGGGGAAGGTGCGCCACTGATATCACTGTGTTTATGGCGCACCCCTAGATGGTTCGCCATTGCTAACCTTCCCCACTCTGTATGTGTTGTCCATCTCGCCATATGTTCGTCCTTCTCCCAATCTCACATGTCTCTCAGCCGGAGCAGAGCGTCCGACCCACTGCGCCGACCCACTGCGCTGCCGCCCCACCCACTACGTCGCCGCCCCTACTGCGCCGCAGCCCTCGCCCGTGGGATGCGTCCACTCCCAATCCGCGCCCCGCCGCCTCCCTCTCCCCATCCTCTCCTTCCTCCCCCTCCGAACGGCCGAACAGATCGAGCGCGCCAGCCTGATTGCTCCGTCGCGCCGTCGTCCAGGTATGCACTCTCTCACCCAATCTTCTCCTCTTCCCTTCCCTTCCCTCCCCTTCCCCCTCATGCCCTTGGTTTGCTTCCTCAGGCAGGTGCACACACGCGTCCAGCGGCGAACACTAGCCGTACCTCGGAGCGGAGACGACGCCTTCCCCAAAACCTCTGTCTGGCACAAGCCCCTCTGGTAAAACTGCATCTTTGCCACTTAGTGATTCTCTGTGTGCTTGTTTTCTCGATCCAAATGGGTTACCAAGTTGGAAGTTAACTGCAGACAGATGAGGAAGTTGAAGTATTTGATACGTCTCCAACGTATCTATAATTTTTGATTGCTCCATGCTATATTATCTACTGTTTTGGACATTATTGGGCTTTATTATCCACTTCTATATTATTTTTGGGACTAACCTATTAACCGGAGGCCCGGCCCAGAATTGCTGTTTTTTTTGCCTATTTTAGGGTTTCGAAGAAAAGGAATATCAAACAGAGTCCAAACGGAATGAAACCTTCGAGAATGTGATTTTCTCAACGAACAAGACCTGGGAGACTTGGACCCTACCCAAGAAAGAAAAGAGGAGTCCACAAGGTAGGGGGCGCGCCTACCCCACCCCCAGGCGCGCCCTCCACACTCGCAGGCCCCCTGTTGCTCCACCAATGTACTCCTTCCTCCTATATATACCTACGTACCCCCAAACGATCAGATATGGAGCCAAAACCCTAATTCCACCACCGCAACTTTCTGTATCCACGAGATCCCATCTTGGGGCCTGTTCCGGAGCTCCGCCGGAGGGGGCATCGATCACGGAGGGCTTCTACATCAACACCATAGCCCTCCGATGAAGTGTGAGTAGTTTACCTCACAACTACGGGTCCATAGTTATTAGCTAGATGGCTTCTTCTCTCTTTTTGGATCTCAATACAATGTTCTCCCCCTCTCTTGTGGAGAACTATTCGAGGTATTCTTCTTTTGCGGTGTGTTTGTTGAGACCGATGAATTGTGGGTTTATGATCAAGTCTATCCATGAATAATATTTGAATCTTCTCTGAATTATTTTATGTATGATTGGTTATCTTTGCAAGTCTCTTCGAATTATCAGTTAGGTTTTGCCTACAAGATTGATCTTTCTTGCAATGGGAGAAGTGCTTAGCTTTGGGTTCAATCTTGCGGTGTCCTTTCCCACTGACAGTAGGGGCAGCAAGGCATGTATTGTATTATTGCCATCGAGGATAACAAGATGGGGTTTTCTTCATATTGCATGAGTCTATCCCTCTACACCATGTCATCTTGCTTAAGGCGTTACTCTGTTTTTAACTTAATACTCTAGATGCATGCTGGATAGCGGTCAATGAGTGGAGTAATAGTAGTAGATGCAGGCAGGAGTCGGTCTATTTGTCTCGGACGTGATGCCTATATACATGATCATACCTAGATATTCTCATAACTATGCTCCATTCTGTCAATTGCTCAACAGTAATTTGTTCACCCACTGTAGAATACTTATGCTCTCGAGAGAAGCCACTAGTGAAACCTATGGCCCCCGGGTCTATCTTTATCATATTATTCTCCTACTACTTTGCTATTTACTTTGCCTTTATTTTACTTTGCATCTTTATCACAAAAATACCAAAAATATTATCTTATCATATCTATCAGATCTCACTCTCGTAAGTGGCCTTATAGGGATTGACAACCCCTATTTGCGTTGGTTGTGAGGATTTATTTGTTTTGTGCAGCTACGAGGGACTCGCGCGTAGCCTCCTACTGGATTGATACCTTGGTTCTCAAAAACTGAGGGAAATACTTACGCTTCTTTGCTGCATCATCCCTTCCTCTTCGGGGAAAACCAACACAGTGCTCAAGAGGTAGCAAGAAGGATTTCTGGCGCCATTGCCGAGGAGGTCTACGGAAAAGTCAACATACCAAGTACCCATCACATACCCTTATCTCCCACATTACATTATTTGCCATTTGCCTCTCGTTTTCCTCTCCCGCACTTCACCCTTGCCGTTTTATTCACCCTCTCTCTCTCTATCCTCCCTCTCTTTCTCTATTTGCCTCTTTTTGCCCGCTTGCTTTTTGTTTGCTTGTGTGTTAGTTTGTTTGCTTATCGTTATGGCTAGTCCCTTATCTTCTCCGTTGTCTCCCGAGAATGAAATTCTAAATTTTAAGAAAAGGGAGGGAGAAAATCTAAAAGATGTTTGGTATAGAATTTGCAATGCTCAAAATAGATCTACTAGGAAGCAATCTACTTCCGTTCTCCTTCGCAATTTTATGTAGGCATTACTCCTTAGCACAGATATGTTCTTGATACTATTACCGGAGGGAACTTCTTCGATAGCCATACTTTTGATTCTTATAATGATATGATAGATTTATTTGGCTCACCCCCTCTCTTGGTTAATGGAACAGTATTAACTTTGGAGCATGTAATGCAAAGGCTTGAAATTATTGAAAATAAGGTTGCTACCGTAGACTTAATTGAAAATTTGGATAAAAAGATCCACAGCCGAATCTCTCAATATGGATCTAAAGTAGGAGTTACTTTGAAAAATATTAAAGAAAAGGAACCCATAGTTAATGAGAAAATAAATCACGATTCTACTAGGATCGATAAACTTGAGGATATTATTACCAACTTGGGAACCACTTTTTCTTTCGTAAAGAAAACTCCAAGTTCTTCCGCTAAAGTTTCCAAGCTTATGTACGTTCCTAAAAATAAGGGTGAATCCTCTAGTAAGGAAAATGTGGATCTCAAATCTATAAGTATTCATCCCAATCTTTTTGCTATCATTAAGGAACCATTTGCTACAAATGAACTTTTCGATCTTGTGCCTAAAAGTTTGATAATTAATAAAAATAATGAAATTTCCTAAAGATGGTAGATGCCTAATTGAAGAATTGCCTACCAAAGATGGCAATACCTAGATCTATTCTTGCTTGTTATGCCTAGCTAGGGGCGTTAAACGATAGCGCTTGTTGGGAGGCAACCCAATTTTATTTTTATTCCTTGCTTTTTGCTCCTGTTTAGTAATAAATAATTTATCTAGCCTCTGTTTTGGTTGTGTTTTTTGTGTTTAATTAGTGTTTGTGCCAAGTAGAACCGTTGGGAAGACTTGGGGAATGTCTTGTTGAACTTGCTGTAAAAAACAGAAACTTTAGCGCTCACGAGAACTGCTGTCATTTTTATTTGGAAAGTGCTATTTAGTTAATTCTTTTTGAAGATGATTAATAGATAAATTCCTCACATCCATCAATTTATTTTAGAATTTTTGGGGTTCCAGATCTTGCACTAGCTACAGATTACTAATGACAGTTCTGTTTTTGACAGATTCTGTTTTTCATGTGTTGTTTGCTTATTTTGATGAATCTATGGCTAGTAAAATAGTTTATAAACCATAGAGAAGTTTGAATACAGTAGGTATAACACAAATATAAATAAATAATGAGTTCATTACAGTACCTTGAAGTGGTCTTTTATTTTCTTTCGCTAACGGAGCTCAAGAGATTTTCTACTTTAAGTTTTGTGTTGTGAAGTTTTCAAGTTTTGGGTAAAGATTTGATGGATTATGGAACAAGGAGTGGCAAGAGCCTAACCTTGGGGATGCCCATGGCACCCCCAAGATAATCTAAGGACACCGAAAAGACAAATCTTGGGGATGCCCCGGAAGACATCCCCTCTTTCGTCTACTTCTATCGGTAACTTTACTTGGAGTTATATTTTTATTTGCCACATGATATGTGTTTTGCTTGGAGCGTCTTCTATGATTTGAGTCTTTGATTGTTAGTTTACCACAATAATTCTTGCCGTACACACCTTTTGAGAGAGCCATACATGATTTGGAATTTTTTAGAATACTCTATGTCCTTCGCTTATATCTTTTGAGTTATATAATTTTTGCTCTAGTACTTCACCTATATCTTTTAGAGCACGGTGGTGGATTTGTTTTATAGAAACTATTGATCTCTCATGCTTCACTTAGATTATTTTGAGAGTCTTAATTGCATGGTAATTTGCTTAAAATCCTAATATGCTAGGTATTCAAAGTTAGTAAAATTTTCTTAAGAGTGTTTTGAATACTAAGAGAAGTTTGATGCTTGATGATTGTTTTGGGATATGGAGGTAGTAATATCAAAGTCGTGCTAGTTGAGTAGTTGTGAAGTTGAGAAATACTTGTGTTGAAGTTTGCAAGTCCCGTAGCATGCACGTATGGTAAACATTATGCAACAAATTTGAAACATGAGGTGTTATTTGATTGTCTTCCTTATGAGTGGCGGTCGGGGACGAGCGATGGTCTTTTCCTACCAATCTATCCCCCCAGGAGCATGCGCGTAGTACCGAGGTTTTTGATGACTTGTAGATTTTTGCAATAAGTATGTGAGTTCTTTATGACTAATGTTGAGTCCATGGATTATACGCACTCTCACCCTTCCATCCTTGCTAGCCTCTTCGGTACCGTGCATTGCCCTTTCTCACATTGAGAGTTGGCGCAAACTTCACCGGTGCATCCAAACCCCGTGATATGATACGCTCTTTCCCACATAAACCTCCTTATATCTTCCTCAAAACAGCCACCATACCTACCTATTATGGCATTTCCATAGTCATTCCGAGATATATTGCCATGCAACTTTCCATCATTCCGTTCATCATGACACATTCATTATTGTCATATTGCTTAGCATGATCATGTAGTTGACATAGTATTTGTGGCAAAGCCACCATTCATAATTCTTTCATACATCTCACTCTTAGTCCATTGCATATCTCGGTACACCGCTGGAGGCATTCATATAGAGTCATCTTTTGTTCTAGTATCGAGTTGTAATCATTGAGTTGTAAATAAATAGAAGTGTGATGATCATCATTTTCTAGAGCATTGTCCCAAGTGAGGAATAAAAAAAAGGCCATAAAAAAGAGAAGGCACAAAAAAATAATGAGAGAAAAAGAGAGAAGGGACAATGTTACTACCCTTTGCCACACTTGTGCTTCAAAGTAGCACCTTAATCTTCATGTTAGAGAGTCTCTTGTTTTGTCACTTTCATATACTAGTGGGAATTTTTCATTATAGAACTTGGCTTGTATATTCCAACAATGGGCCTCCTCAAGTGCCCTAGGTCTTCGTGAGCAAGCAAGTTGGATGCACACCCACTTGTTTCTTTTGCTGAGCTTTCATATATTTATAGCTCTAGTGCATCCGCTGCATGGCAATCCCTACTCCTTGCATTAACATCAATCGGTGGGCATCTCCATAGCCCATTGATTAGCCTCGTTGATGTGAGACTTTCTCCTTTTTTGTCTTCTCCACATAACCCCCCTCATTATATTCTATTCCACCCATAGTGCTATGTCCATGGCTCGCGCTCATATATTGCGTGAAAGTTTATAGGTTTGAGATTACTAAAGTATGAAACAATTGCTTGGCTTGTCATCGGGGTTGTGCATGATGAGAGCATTCTTGTGTGACAAAAATGAAACATGACTAAACCATATGATTTTGTAGGCATGAACTTTCTTTGGCCATGTTATTTTGAGAAGACATAATTGCTTAGTTAGTATGCTTGAAGTATTATTATTTTTATGTCAATATGAACTTTTGTCTTGAATCTTTCGGATCTGAATATTCATACCACAATTAAGAAGAATTACATTAAAATTATGCCAAGTAGCACTCCGCATCAAAAATTCTGTTTTTATCATTTACCTACTCGAGGACGAGCAGGAATTAAGCTTGGGGATGCTTGATACGTCTCCAATGTATCTATAATTTTTGATTGTTCCATGCTATATTATCTACTGTTTTTGGACATTATTGGGCTTTATTATCCACTTTTATATTATTTTTGGGACTAACCTATTAACCGGAGGGCCAGCCCAGAATTGTTGTTTTTTTGCCTGTTTTAGGGTTTCGAAGAAAAGGAATATCAAACGGAGTCCAAACGGAATGAAACCTTCGAGAACGTGATTTTCTCAACGAACAAGACCCGGGAGACTTGGATCCTACGTCAAGAAAGAAAAGAGGAGGCCACGAGGTAGGGGGCGCGCCTACCCCCCCCAGGCGCGCCCTCCACCCTCGTGGGCCCCCTGTTGATCCACCGACGTACTCCTTCCTCCTATATATACCTACGTACCCCCAAACGATCAGATATGGAGCCAAAACCCTAATTCCACCACCGCAACTTTCTATATCCATGTGATCCCATCTTGGGGCCTGTTCCGGAGCTCCGCCGAAGGGGGCATCGATCACAGAGGGCTTATACATCAACACCATAGCCCTCCGATGAAGTGTGAGGAGTTTACCTCACACCTACGGGTCCATAGTTATTAGCTAGATGGCGTCTTCTCTCTTTTTGGATCTCAATACAATGTTCTCCCCCTCTCTTATGGAGAACTATTTGATGTAATCTTCTTTTTGCGGTGTGTTTGTTGAGACCGATGAATTGTGGGTTTATGATCAAGTCTATCTATGAATAATATTTGAATCTTCTCTCAATTCTTTTATGTATGATTGGTTATCTTTGCAAGTCTCTTCGAATTATCAGTTTGGTTTGGCCTACTAGATTGATCTTTCTTGCAATGGGAGAAGTGCTTAGCTTTGGGTTCAATCTTGCTGTGTCCTTTCCCGGTGACAGTAAGGGCAGCAAGGCACGTATTGTATTGTTGCCATCGAGGATAACAAGATGGGGTTTTCTTCATATTGCATGAGTCTATCCCTCAACATCATGTCATCTTGCTTAAGGCATTACTCTATTTTTAACTTAATACTCTAGATGCATGCTGGATAGCGGTCGATGAGTGGAGTAATAGTAGTAGATGTAGGCAGGAGTCGGTCTACTTGTCTCGGACGTGATGCCTATATACATGATCATGCCTAGATATTCTCATAATTATGCTCAATTCTGTCAATTGCTCAACAGTAATTTGTTCACCCACCGTAGAATACTTATGCTCTCGAGAGAAGCCACTAGTGAAACCTATGGCCCCCGGGTCTATCTTTATCATATTATTCTCCTACTACTTTGCTATTTACTTTGCCTTTATTTTACTTTGCATCTTTATCACAGAAATACCAAAAATATTATCTTTATCATATCTATCAGATCTCACTCTCGTAAGTGGCCTTATAGGGATTGACAACCCCTATTTGCGTTGGTTGGGAGGATTTATTTGTTTTGTGCAAGTACGAGGGACTCGCGCGTAGCCTCCTACTGGATTGATAACTTGGTTCAAAAACTGAGGGAAATACTTACGCTACTTCGCTGCATCATCCCTTCCTCTTCGGGGAAAACCAACGCAGTGCTCAAGAGGTAGCAAGGCTCTGAAATCGTGATCAACAAGGCTCAAGATACCAAGATGATGTAGGGTAGGAACCCTATAGGACGATCTTTCACAATAGGAGCAGAATCCTACAAAGAACATGAAGAACACGAGGTGGAAAGAGATGGAAAACACAAAGGAAACACAAGAGAAACACTAAACCAACAAGAACAAGTTAGACATGCCCTAGATCCTCGAATACATAGGGTTCACACGGTACACAATCAACCAAGGATGATACAAGGGTAGCCGTTCTTTTATGTATGATTGGTTATCTTTGCAAGTCTCTTCGAATTATCAGTTTGGTTTGGCCTACTAGATTGATCTTTCTTGCAATGGGAGAAGTGCTTAGCTTTGGGTTCAATCTTGCGGTGTCCTTTCCCGGTGACAGTAGGGGCAGGAAGGCACATATTGTATTTTTGCCATCGAGGATAACAAGATGGGTTTTCTTCATATTGCATGAGTCTATCCCTCTACATCATGTCATCTTGCTTAAGGCGTTACTCTGTTTTTAACTTAATACTCTAGATGCATGCTGGATAGCGGTCGATGAGTGGAGTAATAGTAGTAGATGCAGGCAGGAGTCGGTCTACTTGTCTCGGACGTGATGCCTATATACATGATCATGCCTAGATATTCTCATAATTATGCTCAATTCTGTCAATTGCTCAACAGTAATTTGTTCACCCACCGTAGAATACTTATGCTCTCGAGAGAAGCCACTAGTGAAACCTATGGCCCCCGGGTCTATCTTTATCATATTATTCTCCTACTACTTTGCTATTTACTTTGCCTTTATTTTACTTTGCATCTTTATCACAAAAATACCAAAAATATTATCTTATCATATCTATCAGATCTCACTCTCGTAAGTGGCCTTATAGGGATTGACAACCCCTATTTGCGTTGGTTGCGAGGATTTATTTGTTTTGTGCAGGTACGAGGGACTCGCGCGTAGCCTCCTACTGGATTGATACCATGGTTCTCAAAAACTAAGGGAAATACTTACGCTACTTTGCTGCATCATCCCTTCCTCTTCGGGGAAAACCAACGCAGTGCTCAAGAGGTAGCAGTATTCAGTGCTATCTTGTGATCATTTCCTTCACACCATCTTGTAGGATGTTTAAGATGTTTTTAAAATGGGCAGTAAAATGACCAAATAATCAGATGTACAGTTTTTCACGGTGTACACTCAAAACTAATGAATTTGAATCTCTGCTACTGAACATCATTGCCAATTGTGCAAGGTCTTTGTAGAAATAGGAAATATACCAATGGTATTCAAGTTGATATTCTTGCTGTCCATGGCAAAAGCTGGGGCGATCGAGTATGAGTAGCTAGCAGTGTTGATGGTGTGTGGTGTAGAGAACAATGCAGATGTCATGGGCACGCACTCATAGTCTAAATTTCATTGATGTCAAATTTTATTTATGTGTCAAGTTTGAAATCAACTTGACTGAACATCAACTTGTTCTGGTTTAGTGTAGAATCACCTAAGTAGATGGAGTAGTTATTTCTTATACTCTCACTAAAGACTGTGTTGCTAAATCGACATCAAGTTTAGGAACAAGTGTGTTCCTAAATAATCTTCAGTTTCCACTATATTTACTGTCAAGTCTGAAATTTTGATCTTTACTGTCAAGTCTGATTTGTCTCTGAACATTCGTTCAGAGAGCTGAGAACAAGGGGAGATTCTGCTTTGTTTGAGGATGTTAACAAAACAGGCGCGTTCTAGATTTTGTATGATTCTAATGTTCAAGCCAATCTCGTTTCTCTTATGTTCAAGCAAAATATATGCAGGCTAGTGTTGTACAAGCAAAAGGACCTGATAACATATCCACCACCCATCCATTGGCATGAATCCTCAGTCAAGGGACAAACTAGATACATATGTGATCAACAAGTCCTTTATTTAGATCAACTAGATCAAAACATTTGGTTTTATTGCGTCTTTCAAAGACATAGCAACAAGGTGAAGAGAGCAAGGCACACAATAATTCTCATCAACCTTGTAAATGCATTCATTAGCTAATGTTTACATTTTACCAGTACGCTTGTGGCCCTGAAAATTACAGCAATGTTGTACATCGAGATATGTCATCCTTGAAATAAGATGCCCTGGTGCTCCAGCAACATATTGCTTCCAAAACTCATCCAGAGAGCTGAGAACAAGGCTACTGGATGCTCAATCTCTATATTTACTGTGCTGATGTACTACTTGTGATGCTGCTGCTACTTGTGCTTTTGTCAGGTGATACTGCTGCTACTTGTGATGTTCTGAAATGACCCCTTTCTCCTGAAATGTTGATTAATTTCCGTTTCGGTTGAGAATGGGGCACTCCTAGGTCAAGAAAATTAGCAAAGGTCATGCCCAATTTTCTTGACCTAGAAGGTGCCCGATTCTCAACCGAAACAAAAATTAATCAAATGATACGGCCATGGATTAGTGACCTAGAAGTTGTGGCTTTGGAAAGAGGCCTTGGATTAGTGACCTAGAAGGTGACCTAGAAGTTGTGGCTTTGGAAAGAGGCCTTGGATTAGTGACCTAGAAGGTGACCTAGAAGTTGTGGCTTTGGAAAGAGGCCTTGGATTAGTGACCTAGAAGTTGTGGCTTTAGAAAGAGGCCTTGGATTAGTTTAGTATTAAAACAAGGTGGACGCATGGCATGGCAATGCTAGCTAGATCAATTGCTTACTTACTAATTAATCAAATGATACGGCTGGGGTATCTTTAGGGGCACCCAGTGAGCTAGTATACTCCACATGACTGGCCAGTATTAAAACGAGTTAATTACACCACCATACGACCGACTAGTCAATTAATTAAGCTACTAATCCCAGTGTTACAAGCTAGAAAATTAGCCTGCAAAGATGAGGTCCTTGAGAACGTGGACTTGGACCTTAGCAAGAACACACTAACAGGTTCCATCCCAAAACACCTAGGCAATATCACAAACATCTCTCAATTGTTCCTTGACAATAACCAAATTTTTGGCGGCATTCCTTGAGAATTAGGTTATTTGGTCAACTTAGAGATTTTGTTCCTTGACAATAACCAACTTTTTGACCAAACTTTTTTCCTATTTAGAGCGAAACATGGCCCACAACGACGAGGCCGGCGGTTCGGGAAAGGCATTCTGGGAGCTGTCCCAGGAGATGGAGGAAGAACCTCACCGCTATGAGGACACCGCCGAAGACACCGATCCCAACTACACAACGCCTAGTGGCGTCGAGGATGACACCACTGATGGTGCCGCCGAGGATGCCACCACTAATGATGGCAGCGCACGCACAGATGGCAGCCAACCTAAGAGGCAACGAAAGGACCAGCGCCCGAACGTGCTCGGCATTGTCAAGGAGGAATTTACTGAAGTGTCCTCTAGTGGGCAGCCAACGACGCCCAAAGAATTAGTCAAGGGGTACGCGGGACAGCTCGGGTGCATTCTCCGGAGCACCGTCTCGATCAACACCGAGAACCTAAGGCATCGTGACCGAGGGAATTTGCGCAACGTCCACTTCACGAAGCTGCACGAACGATACAAGTTCCCCGGTGACTTCGCAAACACACGCCTCTCAGGGAATAAAGTGAACAGTGCCGCCCTCACGAAGATGAGCACGACCCTGGCTACTTGGAGAGCCGCGGTGAAGAGAAGGATTGAAAAAGGTGATAGTTATGAGAAGATCAAGGAGACAAATCCTTCGATCAGCGAAGCTGACTACCTGGAGTTCAAGATCAAGTGCGAGAGCAACGCAACCGCAGAATCAAGTCACTGGGAGAAAGATATGCGGGACTTGAACTTAGGGGTCCACAAACTCGGTCCCGGCGGTTCCAGAGTGGCGGAACCTATATTGGACAAGGAGGACGCAGAGCGTGCCGAGCAAGGCCTACCGCCCCTCTTTGATAAATACCGTGACAAGCAGACTAGGAACTATGTCAGGGCCCGGTACAAGATTGACCCGATAACAAAGGAGCTTACCACGGATCCGAAGACCAAGGCGCTTGAGCTTGTTCTGGTAAGGAATACACCCCCACATAATTAGCTCCATATGGTTGCATTCTAATTAATGAAGCCAAATTTCTAAATGGTTCATGTTCCTTCTGCAGGAAACTGAAAGCAGTAGCGCGGGGTCGTCTCAGAGCTCCCCTTGGGACACCACTTTAAATAGGGCGTTGAATGTAATGAAACACAAGGATAAGCTAAGTAAGCCGACGTCAGCTGGTCATGTGGCCGGCAAAGGCTTGTCCATTAAATGGTCGGAATAATATACCGCTGGGCAAAAGGAGAGAAAGACCAGCTTGGAAAGCCAGGAGCGCGAGGTTCAAGAACTCAAGGCACAAGTGGCGCGGATTCCGGAGATAGTCGAGGAGCAAGTGCGAGACCAACTGGGAGCGATGATCACCGCCATTATGCCTACCTTGCTTGAGGGGCTGCAGGCGTGGATTGCGGGCGGCCAACAGGGGCCACCCCCGATTCCCAGCTTTATGGGAAGCAACTCGCAAAACGCGCTGGTGGCGCCATTGGTGTCTCCGGTGGAAGCGGCATTGGTGTCTCTGGCGGAGGCGCCGGCATTGGAGCTTAATACACCCGGGTGTGGGAAGAATACGATGGCCGGCACCTCGGCAGCAAGCGGCCCCTTCGTCAGTTGCCCGCCCACCATTGGCGGTGCCTCGACATTAGCCGAGCTCGACGCCATCACGGTAACTTAGCCTCTCGGCCGATGACTTCATCTCCTCACCTTTGACTGGGCATCCCTGACGCCCTACATGTTTTCGCAAGGCGCCGCCAACGTTCCATGCACTCTCCTGCACTTCGTGGACGGCAAGTTGATCGATGTCGCCAAGGCCAGAATCGTTCAATCGGGCAACCGCCTGTTCCACGGTAATCCGATGCCACCCAACGTGTATAGGGTTCAACTGGTTCGGGTGCTGCGGGGCTGCGACGACTTGTTACCTCCGTATCGACCCCTTAGGGCCGACGAAGATGATGTGATGACCCTCAGTGCATGCATAAGCTGGTCCATGCTTTGGCCGAAGAGCAAGATTCGTTTGGGGGCGGGGGACACCACCCCACAGACAACACCGCCAGTTGTGCCGGCACCAAGCCATGGCAAGACTGCCGCAACACTGCCGCCGTCAGCTGATCTGGACATGCATATGGCACAGGATCCGGACGACGATGACGGTACATTTACCAGGGTCGATAAGTACTTCAACGAACATGGGTACGGTGACGAATTCTTAGGGCCTCCTTCTCAAGAACCCAACCCTGCAGAAGACGATTGCGATCTAGCTGGTACCGCAGAGAAACCCAATTGCAACAAGCGTCATCTGGCGTTCAGTTCTCAGGAGACGCCTCCAGCTGCCGCCTTCACCGAGCCTCAGATAGCCGAGGTGCGAAATATTATCAGCCCCAACACACTCAAGAAGGTGGTCTCTGAGCAGAACTCGATCCCATTATAGTAGAAGAAGCAGAAGGGACGGAAAAGAAAGAATAACAAGGGTGCGAGCCAGCCGGCACCAAGTATGATCCGTGCTCAGGACGGGCCACCTTCACCTAAGGATATCTCGAGGAGGGTGCATGTGGTGAGTAGGTCGATGCTACCGACTAATCTGCTTAATGCTGCAACCGGTGCTATGCGGAGTCTGCATGACAGTGTTCATTCTTTGGAGAAGCGGCGTCTCTCCGAGAATGATGTGGCATACCCGCTTTTTGTGGCCAAGGTGCCAGAGGGCAAGGGCTTTGTCGATAGCACCATCGGGGCTTTGATCGGCCTGCGGTTTCATGACATCTTCGCTATGTTTAACCTTCATCCGCTACACTACACCTTCATTCGGCTATTTTCACTAAGTATGGAGATGTGGATCATTAGAGACAAGACCTCGGACATCGTGATAGTCGACCCATTCTACATGCGTGCCAAGATCTTGGGCAGCGCTGGGGACCGGCAAGTCGCAAGTTCATACCTGGAAGGCGTCATTCTGGCGAACCCAGATAAGGATAACTTCCTCGTGCCTTACTTTCTCGAGTAAGTCATCCCCTCACCGCCCCGTAACATATGATTTCTTAGATTTTGATCATTCTTTTTTTTCTAACATTCCGTGTTTTGTGCAGTGACACACATTGCACACTCATCCTCTTAAGCCCGAACTATTCCATGGCCATGTATTTCGACTCGGGCTGTCAGTCGAATAAGGACTACACAAATATCAAGAAAGTTCTTGATGATGTTCTCCCCGGCTAAGCCAAATCTGGAGGCACCTTCAGGAGGCCAATTTTTAGGTACGGCAAGCACGTCTTCACCCACGTAACGACGTTCCCCTGTGTCAAGCAACCGCCTGGCGGTCAGAAGGATGCCTACTATGCCCTCCATCACATGCGGGCGATCGTACGGGACCATAATCACCTTATACTACCAAATAGTCTCAAAGATTGGGCCGCATGCTTGTCGGCAATCCGGGACACGGACCTCAAACAAGAATTCTTTCACATCCAGTCGGAGTTTGCAGAAATCATCCATCAAGATGTCCTTCGTACCTCGGGGCAGTTCTACCTCAAATATCAACCGTCCAACAGTGAAATAGAAACAACGCTACAAATGCAGGTTGACAACGACCGTGATTTCATGACCATCACGAAAGAGGGCGCGGCTTCATCCACGCTCTGGTCCCTGAGTCGAGTCGAAAGTAGTCATGCTATGTAGTTCTGAAATATCGATTAGCTCATGTTGTAATTAAACTTTAATGAACTTGTATGTCTCTTTGGTTTGGATAGTCGTTCAACTTATATGTAATCGATGCTATTTATTAGTAGGGCCATTAATCGTGCTATTAATGTGTTGCTTTTCTCTTCCGATCCTTTTGTTGCATACTTATATATTGCTTATGTATTGTCTGTGAATTGATACTAACGTTTTGTTTGTCTAGTGCATAGAGATGTCGTCGTATGTCGTGTACAAGGGTAAGATTCCCGGAGTCTACGACGACTGGGAGGAGTGTCGGAGATAGGTTCACTGTTTCAACGGTAACAGTTACAAAGGGTACACCACTATGGCGGAGGAAGAAGCTAGATACGCGCGCTATCTAGAGGGAGAGAGGAGGGAACAGAGGAGGAACCGGATGAAGAACAGTTTCACCGGGATGATGCTCATCGTGACCGCAGCTCTCTTCTATGTGATGTTATTTTAGATGATCGATATCGACTTTGTAATGTGACGACAAACTCGGCTAATATATATGATGAACTTTGCTAATGTCTCGAGACCTAAACTTGGCTAATGTTTGAACTTTGTTCGCTATTTCGAATTTGGAGACTAATATGATGAATTCTATTGTGTGATGTTTATATTCTGTGCTATGTAATGTGTATTTTGTAACCTGTGCAAATACCAGATATTTTGTAACCTGTGCAAATACCAAAAAAGCAAAAAAAATCCTAATATTCATAGTAGTGGCGCACCATATTGAGCACTAGTGGCGCACAAGGGCTAAATACCAGTGGCGCATTATGGGGCATAGTAATGGCGCACTAGGGGCATACGTGAAGGTAAATATGCCCCCCTAGGAGGCATAGTAATGGCGCACCGTTGGACATAGTAATGGCGCACTGCCTGGTGCGCCACCGTTGGACATAGTAATGGCGCACTACCTGGTGCGCCACTATTGTCTGGTACCATTAGTACTTGTTACAAGTGGCGTGATGATAGTGGCGCACCTATAGTGCGCCATTAATGGCCAAAATAGGTGTGCCACTAACAAGCCTTTTCCTAATAGTGACTAGGTAGGGGTACAATCTGCGTGAGTCTGGGTTATGTGTGGTGGGGCTTGTTCTTGGGCAAGTACAACCGTGGTTCTATCTCCATCGACAGGTAGCATGATCTTTTCTGAAGACCGTGTTTTTACTCCCATAGATATTGCCATCACCCCCTCCAATTGAAATGGCTGATAAACAAGAAAAGTAATTGAATGTACAGACATTGTAAGATAGACAGGTACGATGGATAGTAGGGAAGAAAACAGGGCATGAAATAATTCGCATTTATGTTGTCTAACCAAACAGAATAGCAGGACATAATTTCACATATATGATGGCTAATTAAACAGGATAGCATGACACAATTTCACATGTATGATGGCTAACTAAACAGGATAGAATGACATACTTCAAAATATGATGACTATGTAAACAGGATGACATGATATAACTATACGATGTGTCTATTAAAGTGGTTGGCATGCCATAAATCACAAACATGTCGTCGATATAAACATGATGGCATGATATAATTCATGGATAGAATGACATATTTCAAAATATGATGACTATGTGAACAGGATGAGATGATATAACTATATTATGTCTTTAGAAAATGGGTTGGCATGCCATAATTCAGATACATGTTGTCTATGTAAACATCATGGCATGATATAATTCAAATATATGATTTATATACTAAGGAAGTGAGCAGAGGGCAATCACATATATGATGTGTCAACTAAAGAGATGGCATTCAATATCGTGTATATGATGTAAAAACTAAGCATTGCAATAAACATATGCATGATATGAGTAATATAACCCTGCCAAGTTTGAGCATACACCTCAGGGGGATAATAGGACTGGTCATCTGCCTCTGAATCCTCCTCTGAAGAGCGATCTGTAACCAGCAAGACATCTGCTTCACCAGGTAGCATTGTTTGCTCTGAAGACCTTGTTTTCACTCCAGATTTCTCCATCACCAATTCAAATGGCTGATGCACAGGAAGAGCAGTTAAATGTACAAACATTGTCGACAAAAGCAATGAGAAATACAAAAAAAGGACGGCATGATATAATTCACATATATGACGCTTGGCTAAACAGCATGGCATTGCATAATTCACATATATAATGCCTTGCAACAAGATATCATTGCATAATTCACATATATAATGTCTTGCAACAAGATGGCATTGCATAATTCACATATATGGTAATTAGACACTAAATAGGTGGCATTCACACAAAGCATGTCTAAACTAAGCAAACGACATAGCAATGCAAGATACCATACGCACGATATGAGCATCATAACCCTGCCAAGTTAGAGCATGCACCTGGGGGGGGAATAGGACTGGTCATCTGTCTCTGAACCCTCCTCTCAGGAGCTATCTGTAACCAGCAAGAAATGCGCTTCGTTAGATAGCATTGTCTGCTCTGAAGACCTTGTTCCACTCCAGATTTTTACATGACCGTGTTGAATGGCTGATGCACAGGAAGAGTAATTGAATGTACTAAAATTGTTGACAAATTTAAAACGTAATAAAAAAATGATGTCATGATATAATTCACATATAAGATGACTGGCTAACCAGGGTGGCATTGCAAAATTCACATATATGATGCCTAGCTAAACAAGATGGCATTGCATGATTCACATATACGATAAAGAAACTAAAGAGATGGCATTGACACAAAGCATGCTAAACTAAGAAGATTACATCTTTGATGTATACAGTAAGCAATGCAAGGCACCATATGCATTATATTACCAACATCAGCATGCCAAGTTAGAGCAAAGACCTCATGGGGTAAATAGGAGTGGTCTTCTGCTTCTGAATCCCCCTCAGAACAGTTATCTTCCTCTTGATTCCGATCCGAAATGGGTGGAGGGAGGCTGCCTTTGCGCCCACCATGGAGCGACGTCTGCATGAAATTTTATTGCCACGCAAGGCTCGTCTCTTTTGCTCTACATGTTCAGTTCCATTGTGTACAATAAATGACATGCATAGGAATAAAACATAGTGAGATTATGTAAGGAGTGCATGCACAAATCCAGAGTGATGGTAGCAAACTATGGATAGACCCAAAATAAATGATAGCAGGAAGATAATAGCTTTAGTTAAAAAATACAGATAATGGCTCCTTCAATGTTTGTTTGCACCCAACATGAAACTCATAGTAGACACCCGAGATTAACCAGATAGTAGACAGATAGTACTGATTGCTGCCCCAATATGTACCCCACAACCATTTAAAAACTCAAGTTTCAGCATAAGTTTCGACCTGAGTCGGAGTCTAATAGGTGAACACGACAATAAAGTAGCATGTCATCATATTAAGCGATGCATAACGTAAGCAGACACGGAAGAGTGCGACCTCTCTTGCAGACTCGTGTAGTCCTCAAGGTCATCTGCTTAGTTGATGATGGTAATGCAGTTGTCGTGGCTGCCGGCGGCGGGGAAGAAGATCTGAGGCGGTGAAATACAGTCTAGAGAGCGGATCCCTGCTGTGGTGAACCCTTCCGTCGTTGGAGCAACTGAGCTGGGGTGGAACACAGCACCGCAGGAGCAGGACAAACCACACAAGGTTTTCTTTGACACATATCTGTAACAGAAGTAATTGTGTAAGGGCTTGTTTGAATTTGAGGATTCTAACAATGCAGGGATAGGAAATAGACAAGAATAGGATAGGAATGCACGTGCAAAATAGAGAATTTAAAAACACAAGATTTCTGCCAATCTGGGTGTTTGGTTCACAAGAATTCGAAGATCACAGGATGCAAAGAAGCATGTTGAGATTAAGTCAAACCACAAGAAGTGTACAACCTCTTTGGCGAAGCCATGTCGATCTCAGCGTGATTGGGTTGGCCGGTGAGGATGCTCCGGCTGACTTGGTTGTCGGAGGAGGGGAAGAAGATCTTAGGCGTCTGGAGATGGAGCCCGAGGTACTGCTCCACTGTGATGGAGGGTTTCGTCGTTGGAGCAGCTCCAGTGAGTTATACGACGCCGAGGCTGAAGCAGGATAAGAGAGACAACGTTAACTTGAGTGGAATTCTAATAGCATCTCCAATAGATGACGTAAAATACATAACTACAAAGTGCTAGATGTATACATTAGCTGCTCATCTCTGAACTTAATTGTCGAAACTGAATTTTGTTGTCAAAACTGAACGCACTAGAGGTGAGGCTACAAGTCAGTCAACTGACTTTTTCATCTCTGGTCAGTCGATTTTGCAGACGTTGGATACGAAATCAAGGGCCTGCAGTTCATCTTCAACCTCCAGTCCCCTGAGCCACCAGCCACCACCGGCCAAACAGCCGCACGCCGCCGCCCGCGGCCGGCGGTGCGCCGCCCCGCCCGCCCCAAAAATACTCCCCCCCCCCGGTCCGCCACCGCCCCGGCCATCCCTGTAGCCCCCCCCCCCATGCCGAGCTTTTTCTCCGGCGATCCCCACGCCACCGCCCCGCCACCGCCGCCGACCACCACCCCCACCCTGAACCCTAAGATAGGTAGTGGGGTACCTCTCCGGCGAGCCCTCCTCCCTGCTGCGGCTGGTTCTTCCTTAACTCCGCGAGCCCCCCACCCACCCCCTAAAAATCGACTGACCCAAAAGTCGATTCAGTCGACTAAAGTGTAGCTAAATCGGAGCAGCATCGCAAGCAAGAGCAAGAGCGAGAGGAGCAGCGCGAGCAAGAGTAAGAGCGAGAGCAGCAGCGCGAGCAAGAGCAAGAGCAAGAGTAGACCAGGAAAGGGACCGAGAGCAAGAGCACAGCAGCAGCGCGAGTGAGAGCTAAAGCAGCAGAAGCTCCTACTGATGTGGACGTCGCCGCGGAGGGAGCGATGCCGTGGAGGAAGTGGCCGGCGACGCCGGCGAGGATGGAGCCGCGCCGTGTCGGCTCGGGACCGAGCGCCGGCAGCACCGTGAGATCGAATCAAGAAGAAAATGCGGCGATTAGTGTACAACCTCTTTGGTGGCACCGATTAGGCCGCAGCTTCATCTGAGGAAACGATGACGATGATGCTCTTTCGGTGGTGCAGGTGAAGACAGTGGTGTGGGAATGCAGGTGGCGCGAAAGATGAGGGGAACGTCGGGGCAGCTCCTTGGAAGTGGAGGACGGGGTGGCTGAACCGGCGGGACGACCAGATCGACGACGGATCCTCACCGATACGGTGGATGAGGGACGTCGAGGTGTTGATGTGGATGACGTCGTCGGGGAAGAGGCTCCGGCTGGGTGGCGGACGGAGGAGGGTGTGGGGCTTCGCGGGTTTTGCCGGCCTCGGTGTACGAATGGGTGGGCGGATGGGATGGGAGTGGGGAACCATGGCTTAGGGACGTGCTTGTCCGAAATGTGGGGTAAGTTACAAAAGTACCCCCACCGATTTGAGGCGATTCTTTCGGTTCAGGTGTATCACGAGCATTTCGTGTGTCGGGATTTCACAGGATGTGGGAGTTTTCGCGCGCGTTGTAATTTTGGAATAGAAAGGCGTGGGTTGAGATGGAGGGAGTTGTCGGAGCACAGCGAGACAAAGATATATCTTAAATATTTCGGGCTAACAAGGCGCGGGTTGAAGAGGCGGGAGTTTCGTAGGACGATAGACAGAGATGCTAGCTTGAAATTTCGGCATAACAAGGGGCGGCTTGAAATTTCGGGAGAACAAGCTTAACGTGTACCCAAAAAGACAATTTAGACTAGTATGATATACTACGTACAATGTGTTTAACATGCACAACACACACACACACAGACACCATTTAGACTAGTAAGGTACGCGTGCATTGCACGCATGAGATTTGGCAACCAAATTATGAATAAATACCACATTATAGCATGTAAGCTTTGAGTCATATATGCATGATGTAGATGTTCGTTTAATTCTTATAGTTCATTTCATTCAAAATCATCTAGTTTTTATAAGAAAGCTAATCTATTTTAAGATTCATGGAATTGTGCATTGTAAGGCATAAAGTAAAAACAAATCATGTAGAAAAACATTTGGGCAATTATGATACGGAAGATTCTAGAACAAAGACGAAGTTCTTGTGTTTTGAGGTTTGTGCATTATGCTTAAGTTCAACCATAGGGTCTTCTAGATTGTACATGTGGCAAAATCTGGTGGAATCTAGATGATATCCAACGGCCAGTAGTGCTCAAATTTGCCAGCTCTGCACCATCGGATTGGCCTCATCCAACGATCATCTTTCAAAGTTAAATTTATCTGCACACTATATAAAAAATATAAAATATAATATATATATATAGGGGTATAGATATAGATATGTGATGCGAAAGCCACCCATCATCTCCAATTAGAATAGTTTGTCCACGCACGGATGCAATGTGGCCAAACGATGTCTGCCATCGGTATCTCAAATTCAAACCAATCTGACCTTGTTCAATGTGTATACATTGCAACATGCTCATTTCCAAACCACACTGCGCAGATCTCCATTATATTCATGCATGCATGGGTTTCAAACATCATGATCTCTTATTCAAATATTTGAATTCAACTTTACATTGATTATGACCTCACCTAGTCTTTTACACCCACACATTGGTCTTCTCTTTATAATTGTACCACTAACTTTCTCTCGTGCATGCATGCACACACACTACCAGTCGGCATTATCCATCGCACACATGCAATCTTTTTCTTCAGGTCGGTCTCCCATGAAGGCACACACACACATCCCCCTCTCCATCATATCGGGCATTCTTTATCTCTGACGTGCATGCACAACGATCGATGTTCCTCTATGTGTGTGTGTGTATATAGCTAGGTCTTTCATAGTTTTCCACATAAATCGATCAATCTATATATCTAGTGATGTCTCACCCTCTTTCCCACGTCCACATCGATCAATCTATACCTCTCTATATAGGATTACATATATAGCTAATACATCCACATTAATTATATATCCAACTCCCCCCTCTCATCATCCATGCCTTCCGCTTCATCTCTCGGATGCGCGCACAATGGCCAAGATAGGGCCAGCAAGGGCCCTGCCCCCCTAACATCACTATATATCAAGGCTAATATGAATGTGATCATTAGACAATTGCTGATAAAAATGGTTTAAGTTGATGAATTGGCCCTCCTCATAAAGGATTAGCAATGCTTGGCCCCCTAGCTCATGGGACATTTTTCATGGCTCCGCCACTGCGCGCAACAGCGCACGTTCTCGCCCCCTCTCTCTAAATATCGATCTCGCAGCTGTGCACTCCTTCATAGTCTCCCTCCACTCGGCCCCTCGCACCACCTTCTAGCCCCCCACCGGATTTTGCCACATGTACAATCTAGCAGACTCTATGGTTGAACTTAAGCATAATGCACAAATCTCAAAACAACAGTGGTTCTCATTTGTTCTAGAATCTTCCGTAGCGTAACTGCCCAAACTTTTTTCTAGTTGAATTTCCATTCTTTGTTTGTACTTTATGCTTTACAACGCACAATTCCATGAATCATAAAATAGATTAAGGGCTTCTTTGATTCAAAGGATTCACGAAGGAATTTTGGAGGATTCTAATCCTGAGGAATTTTTCCTATCTTGGTTGTTTGATTTGTAGGATTGTAAACCATAGGAATTTTTCCATATGATTCATTTGCACTAGATTTCATAGGAAACATCCCATCCACTCAAACCTCTTTGAAAGAATTCTGTGTTTTTTCTATGCACAATTAAACACTCGTACCATCCTGTAGGATTCAAGATGACATTCCACTCTAATCCCATGTTCTTCCTATTCCCGTGTTTTGGAAACCCTACGAATCAAAGAGCCCTAGGTTTTTTTATAAGAACTAATAGATTTTGAATGAGATGAACTATAAGAATTAAACAAAGGTCTACATCAGGCATATATGACTCAGAGCTTACATGCTACAGTGTGGTATTTATTTGTAATTTGGTTGCAAAATCTAACGCGTACAATGCACGTGTACCTTACTAGTACTTTGAGTATGTGCAAAACACAATGGCACGCTACACAGTGTCTCTCTTATAGTTCATGAAGCCACGTGGGCACGTGGCACATGTGGAGGCGTTGTCACGACATCCTTGTGTGGATTGATCACAATGACGTGCTGCTGGTTCCAAAAGAATGTACTCGTCCTCCCTGAGCCGCACTGGCGGTACATGCACAAAGCGAAGATGTGCACACATGCCACGCACTCACTCATTCCCTCGCACGCACACGCGGGTACACGGGCGGACGCAATTTTGTACCAATATCCACCCCATGTGATAATTTGACGCGTGTAAAGTCCTTCACTTCATTGATGGTCAATTAATACAGCGCATGCAAATTGAGTGGACGTGAGGGCGGAAGAAAGACATTACTACTCCACTGCGCATGCGAGTAGTTAAATCATGGGTTGCTAGTAGTACTTCCATTGGTCTCCTTCGTATTTTGTGCCAATTTTTCATAGTAACATAATATTTACGCATCTGAGCAGTGCAGTCTACTTGAAATTTATGTTCCACTAAACTCATAGGGAGCCGTTTCGGGCCTCGAAACCAAAAATCATCAATTAATCTTTACCTTGTTCCCATCACATTCGAAAGTACTAATGCTACAATTAAGTGCAAGTCCGCTCACACCTACCTGTACGTACCAAACCTGAACGTGTTCCCACTATGCAGGTTTTAGTACTAGTGCTAGTACTTAGGTTATAAAAAGGGGAACTACCTAACCAAAAATTACTGCACATTCCTCCTCAACTCCTCATCCACAAGAAACAATCAAGCCATAGCCAGCGTGAGTTCTGGGTCGAGAGATTTCCACCAGGAAGAGGTGAGCTTGGAAGAGGAAGCACCAGAGATGTCCCGCCTTGCCGCAAAAGCAGCCGACATGTCCAGTCGTTCAGCAGTAGCAGCACAGAGGTCCCGCCGCGCCGTCGAAGCAGCACGGAGGTCCCGCCAGGCCGTCGATGTAGCAGACTGGTCCGGCCACGCCGCGGAAGCAGCAGAGATGTCCCGCCGCGCTGCCGAAGCAGCAGGGAGGTCCCGCAATGTCGCGGCGGCCTGGGAAAATTTCTCACGGGCAGGCGAGGACTCTTACAGGCGCATGCATGCGATAGTCCATAGCCAGATGGATCAGATCTCCGGCTAGGCGAGGATGCAGGACGAGGCTACCAGCGTCATCCGGCAACTCGGGGAGGGAAATGCGAAGCTCCGGGGCGAGTGCGACCTGTTGAGGGCGAAGATCACTGGAAGGGCGAAGCAGGAGGAGGAGACTGCTGTCGTGTTGCAGAGGGCCGGCGTCATCATCAAGAAACTTATGGACTAGAATGCCATGCTCCGCATCGAGCACAACAGGCTGGTGGAGGAATCCATGGATGCTGCCAAACAGTGTATTAAGCACATGAAACTGATGAAAGAGATCATCGCCCGCCGCGAGAACTAGTCTCCGCGACCTGCAGCGCATAAAGAAAGTAGAGATCAGCGAGCCAGATCATTGTATGTGTCTTCCTTCTTCTTTTGCCCTTGTGTATTTCTGGCATAGCCGCATGTGGCTTTTTTTAATTATCTTCCTAATTATGTAAGAAAATTATTATCCACTCTCGTCGTCCTTATATATATTCACCAGTCTTGTTGTAAGTCATAGTAGATGCTATATAGGTCCATCGGATCTTACATCAAGATCCGTGCAAAATTTTCTTTTCAGATTTTCTTTTTTCTCTCTTAAATCTCAGTCAAGTGAGACATTGCCACACCATTAAATAGAGGCTCGGGCTCCATTAATGGTACCTTGGGAGAGAGGTGTACGGCAGATGGAGGTCAAAGGGCTCTCCTCCCGATAAGCACGCGCAGGGGTCTGATCGCATGCCTCCCGTACTCAAATAGCTACCCTGCACGGTACCTCCTAGCTAATAAAAAAAAGGGACGCGTGGCGGCACGTAAATGGTAAACAGAACGCCCACGGTTTCAATAATACTTGTGTTTCCGATTGTAACGTGACAGCACTTGTTCCAAAATGACTTTGTTGATTGTTAATGTGTGCGCCTTCGCAAATCGGACAGCGAAATTACCACAACATGTTGGTGCCATGTCATGGCACCAAGCCAAGTTTCATGATTTTCATGCGTGTTTCGGATTTACAGGAATTAAAAAACCAAGTTCCTCAATGTTTCCAGCCGAGCCATGACGCCCAGATGTTTGAATTTCATTCCCATTTCTGGCATGGGACCTAGAAATTTACCCGAGGACACACATGTGATTTTTCAACCAGCTTTGGTTCACTGGAGCATGTGCTGGTATTTAAAATTTGAATTATGCACACAAAGGTGACACGTTCCCTCTCAGAACCATGAGCCTTCTTGAGAGAGGCTCCGGTTTGCAAGAAACTTATACCAAAACTTGTTCCTATTCTGCATTTTTTTACCACAGCATGGTAGTACCATGACATGACACCATGCCAAGTTTCATGATTTTCAGGCGTGTTTTGGATTAACAAGAATTTTAAAACCAAGCTTCTCAATGTTCTTGGCCGAACCACGGTGCCCAGATATTTGAATTTCATTCCATTTCTTGCATGGGACCTAGAAATTCACCCAAGGACACACATGTGATTTTTCAGTCAACTTTGGTGCACAGGAGCATGTGCTTGTAGTTCAAATTTGAATTATGCACATTAAATGACCAGAAACTCAATTAATGTATAAAAAAGGCCAAACGAACCCGAAATAATTCCAAAATTTAACAGGGCACTCATATAGTTCTATGTTGCCTCTGTAATGAAAATCTGGCGGTAGGCAGCGTATATTGTTTCACACACAAAGGTATAAAGAAATAAAGAAATTAGCCCTGTTTAATTCTTGGGTTCTTATTATTTATGCCACTAGTTGTGTATCACTACTCAGTTTTGCCATTAGAAGTTACAAGTACTCAAAAAATGCCATCGATCCGTGAGATGCCTTCTCAAAAATGCAATTAGATATCTAAAAAATGCCATCGTTAAGTTAGATGTTTGCTCAGAAATGCCATTAGACATTGTTATTTTCACGTCAAACCCCATTGACCATGTTACATGACAAAAATAGCCGATTCTCACAATGATAAGTTAATGGTGTCCAGCACAACACACCCCTCAAATAAAACTAAGCACCCTAGAATTCTTTGACAAAACTAAGCACCCTGAAATTCTTTGACAACTAAACTGCTGGCTATATGATGTTGGCCATATATATTGTACGTATATAATGTCAAGAAAGGAGTGGTAGTACTATACCAACTAAAATATGAAATGTACGAAATATAACGAGAAGAAACATAACATAGTTCTGCTGGGGGCTCAGCACAACACACCCCTCAAATAAAACTAAGCACACTAGAAATTAAACTAAGCAACTAATCTGGTAGGCACTGCATTAGAACCACCATGAGCAACGACACTGCCACCTTACTCAGAGTCCTCGTCCATGTCCTCGACTTCGTCCTTGTCCCTCTTCCTCTTGGGTGATACTTCTTTGCTTGAACCGCACACTTGGCTCTTGTTGTTCATCCAACCCTTGTAGATATTGAAACAAAGGTAGCCATCCATTGCAGCGTAGTGGATGTGGTCCATATCTAGTACATTCCACTGCCATGCATGACAATGAAACATGTACGAAGGTTTCTCTAGTTTACCGTACGAAGGATGAACCATGGCTCCTGCCAGGGTCAGCATTGAAGGCTGATCAAGGGAGGGCACCAGCCCTTCCTTCTGGAGGTCGAAGGGGTCGAGGCCTATCCGACCCAGGATTTCCTTGTCGTTCCTAAAGTCTACAGTAACGAATTTGACTCGGCTGCCCTTGAGGAACTTCTTAAATTCCTCGCACTCAACGTCGGCATGGCATATGTGGTAGACCAAGCATAAGTCAGCCACGCAAACATGGATCACGGCGGGCTTCTTCTTCTCTACCTCCTTTAGTTTCTTCTCGCTTCCCAGGACTGTGGTGTACTCAACATCTAGCCCAGCGACCCACTCATCATTTGAGTTTTCGAACATGCGTTTGAAGCAAGCAAGGCATTCTTTCACCGTTGCGGAAGAACGGGTGTAGATGATGTCGAACTCATCACCGGTGATGGTTCTAACCTTGTACTCACCGCCGATCATGGAGATTTGGGACGCCATGGATTTGAGAGGAGGGTTAGGATTAGTGGAACTGCCATAATGTGAAAGGACGGGACGACTAGGAGCGGTTTATCGATTGTAAAAATGTCGAGTGGGGGGCGCGTGCGAATGGCAGTGTAGTGGCTTGCCTGGTGGATAAATGGATTCATGCACAGTACTATGGGGGCCCAATTAGATGTCATGTCTACTCGACGCCCAATTAAATGGCTTTCGATGTCATGTCAAGCATCGGCAAAATTACAGGTGATACGAAGCTTTCCATTCTCCCATGATACGGGCTTCTAAGAGCCCTTGGATCTGAGATTGAACGGTTGCATGGCGTGATTCTAGACCTATGGGTGAATATCCTATCCTGGAGGGTTATGATACGTCTCCAACGTATCTAACTTTTGCCCTTGTTTTGGACTCTAACTTTCATGAATTGAATGGAACTAACCCGGACTGACGTTGTTTTCAGCAAAATTACCATGGTGTTATTTATGTGCAGAAACAAACGTTCTCGGAATGACCTGAAACTTCACGGAGCAATTTTTTGGAAAATATAAAAAATACTTGCAAAGATGAAGGCCAGGGGGGCCACCACCTCTCCACGAGGGTGGGGGCGTGCCTGCCCCCCTAGGGCGCGCCCCCTACCTCGTGGGCCCCCTATTGCCTCTCTAACTCCAACTCCAACTCTATATATTGTGTTTCGGGGAGAAAAAAATCAGAGAGAAGAATTCATCGTGTTTTACGATACGGAGCCGCCGCCAAGCCCTAAAACCTCTCAGGAGGACTGATCTGGAGTCCGTTCGGGGCTCCGGAGAGGGGAATCGGTCGCCATCGTCATCATCAACCATCCTCCATCACCAATTTCATGATGCTCACCATTGTGCATGAGTAATTCCATCGTAGGCTTGCTGGACGGTGATGGGTTGGATGGGATCTATCATGTAATTGAGTTAGTTTTGTTAGGGTTTGATCCCTAGTATCCACTATGTTCTGAGATTGATGTTGTTATGACTTTGCTATGCTTAATGCTTGTCACTAGGGCCCGAGTGCCATGATTTCAGATCTGAACCTATTATGTTTTCATCAATATATGAGAGTTCTTGATCCTATCTTGCAAGTCTATAGTCACCTATTATGTGTAATGATCCGTTAACCCCGAAGTGACAATAATCGGGATACTTACCGATGATGACCATAGTTTGAGGAGTTCATGTATTCACTATGTGTTAATGCTTTGTTCCGGTACTCTATTAAAAGGAGGCCTTAATATCCCTTAGTTTCTGTAAGGACCCCGCTACCATGGGAGGGTAGGACAAAAGATGTCATGCAAGTTCTTTTCCATAAGCACGTATGACTATGTTCGGAATACATGCCTACATTATATCAATGAACTGGAGCTAGTTCTGTGTCACCCTAGGTTAGGACTGTTACATGATGAACCGCATCCGGCATAATTCTCCATCACGATCCATTGCCTACGAGCTTTCCATATATTGTTCTTTGCTTATTTAATTCCCCATTTCTATTGCTATCATCAATACAAAATACCAAAAACATCACTTTTACTATTGTTACCTTTTGCTACCGTTACCACTACTATCATATTACTTTGCTACTAAACACTTTGCTGCAGATATTAAGTTTCCATGTGTGGTTGAATTGACAACTCAGCTGCTAATACTTGAGAGTATTCTTTGGCTCCCCTTGTGTCGAATCAATAAATTTGGGTTGAATACTTTACCCTCGAAAACTGTTGTGATCCCCTATACTTGTGGGTTATCAGGTTATTCTGCAAATTTTCAGCAACTTAGCATGTGACCGTTTGATCTCAGATCCAAGGGCTGCCAGCAGCCCGTATCATGGTCGCGCCTACCATGACCGTCGACTCGCTCGCGCGGTCGCGCCCTTGGAGATTTAACACGGTGTGTTAGGCTATCTGATGTTGGCATGTCATACATAGTCATCACTTAGTCACTCATACAACAAGGTTAGCTATAAGGTTGGCTATAAGAGTATTTTTTTTGTTTACTTCTCTCTATCTCTTTCTTCGTTGTATTTATTGCATTTGCCAAGGAGTGACCTCTTCCAATCAAATGGTGCTTAGATGAGGTGCTATGGGCATTAAATGGCTTAGCAACTCAAGTCCCCAATGCATAGGTGCGTAGTTTTTTATTGCTAAGTTTGCTTCATCTAGGTACACACGCTTAGCACCGTTTCTTCCTGGGGTCACCAAACTAGTCTCTCTCTTCTTAATTAACTTGCCACATCAGACTTTATGCCTATGTGGTAGGCTTAGCACCTGTAGGATCAAGTACAATAGTGGGCTATAAGCCCGCTTTACATGCCATTTTTGCATATGTGGGGGAAAGAGGCAAGGAAAAAGTGGAGGAGTGGGCTCTCAAGCAAGAGTCAGCCTCTACATGGTGGAGCATCGGGAGAGGCACCTGTATGGAGGTGGTCAGGAATCGGGAGACTCAAGCCGGTCATAGCTCCGCAGTTAAAATGATAATGGCAAGTCAAATCACCGTGCCCCACCTGTCCAGCAGTAACTCACTGTCAAATCACACAGCCCTACGTTTGCAGCAGCCTACTCCCTCATCTTCTCGCGTCTCTGTCGAACAGACTAGGCGGAACTGCCCCGCCTACCGCGTGGGAAAAGCCCCGCCCTCGACTTTTAAATAGTACAGTATACTAATTTTGTATCCATGGATTGCGCCATGGAGCAAAGCATTAAGAAAACGGCGGTACACATGTACGGAGTATACAGCACGCCCGTCGCGTTCACGTCTCACCCCAGACGGTCGGTCGGTCTGGCACGCCGCTCTCCGAATGGAACGCGCGTCATATTGCGTTTGCACACACATGTGGGACCGCAATTGAGAACCGACCATAGGCACACTCCCCGGACCCGCAAGTCGGCTGAGTTAATAGAAGCGCATACTCCACCTTGGTACCTGGACGATCACTGTAAGACACGGAAGATCAGTTCGTCCATGCATGTGACCATACTCCAGCAGACACGCTTGGATTGCCTATCGTCTACATATCGCGCAGGCTGTGTTGTACAGGGCTGTAGTTCTGGTGAGAAATCTAAAAAAGGTTTCTTGTCATCTCGCAAAATTAGGTGTCATGTGCTTCGGATCACTGCGAGGGTTAAACAGCGACAACTGAGTTGGGCTAGTCATTGGGGGCACATGCACGAAGACTACTCGGGTGCCATCTAGGTCAAGCCAGCTATGTTAATTAGGACATCTATCGACGGACCCCTTTCCTACGAGTTTATCTTTAATTTGAGCTTTGATCCTCGTCTAGTTTGTCCGTCGGGATTCATCTTGTCTACTTTGGGAAGTGAGGTTATGATTTCTTGTCATGTGGCATTTTTTCGTGTTATATGTTTTAATCCGGTGCTTCGGATCAAAATGACGACAATTGCGCCTCCGGGGCACGTGCATGAAGACTTCTCGAAAGTCATTGTCGAGGTCAAGCTGGCTCCAGCCTGTAGACAAAAGAAAACTAGTACTCCACTATATAGGCAGGAGCCTCCGTGCTTGCTTGCTGGTGTTGCTATCTTCACACTATCTCGTCCTCTCCAGATCTAAACACGACAGCGGTGGCCACACTCTCTCTCTACTCCCCGCTGGTCACAGATCCAGCCGGATCCTCTCCGCCGGGGAAGGTGAGAAGGTGCAACGTTCACGTGGTCGTCCTCGGCGATGGCTCTTACCCACTGCCGGCGCGTCCCGATCAGCGTGCCTTGCCGTTCTCTCCCAAGCATCGCTGGCGAGGGAGGGCCTCCCACCCCTTCTTCCTCGCTACTGTAGTGTGGGCAGATCCGGCCTCCCGCCGCCCACCTAGCGACATCCCGGCGACCCTCGGGTATAACTTCCTTCTAAACCGGCCTTGCCCTACTTCCTGAGCTCCTGACGTCGCTGCATTTGTATCTTTTACTATTTCTCAGGCCCCTCGTGTAGATAGGATCGATCGGCTGTTCGAAAACCACCTAATTTTTTACTGTTAAGAGGTAAAACTAGTTCATGCACTTGAATCTAGTAGTACTTGGTTCAAACAAGGAAGAAAGGGGGTGGGGGCAGGGGAAGATTTGTTACCTGAATCTAGGACTTGGTCGAAAGAGGAAATAATGGGGGCGAAAAGTAGCAGAGACTGGCTATCCAACTGGTCTCTAGGTCTAATAGGGAAATAAAGGGAATGCAATACAAACTCAATATAAACCCGATCTATTGGTTGAAAAGGGAAAGAAAGTGGGGACTAGGGGACAAGTCAACAGAGTAAGTCCAGCACTAGATTTGCTAGCCTCACACAGTATAAGGTGGCTATATACCGAACAAAAATGGGACCAACCCAGATATCCTCTTCTGATGTTTGTTGCCCCGAGCCGCTCTTATATAATGCCATTGGTAAAATGTAGCAGTCGCACTGTTAAAAGTAAGGACATGTTAAACCAATGATGTTTTCAATGTAATGCCTCCAATAATATGAATCAATGGCACTTTTTTTCATGTCCTGCTAAATTTCCCATTAAGATAAGTTGCTTCTTTTCGTTAGAGATGCAATTGTCCTGGTCCGCCTACTCTCCAGGAGCTTCACGACCAACCTTGATGTTGCTCAATTTTATTGCAACTAATGAAGAAGCTCTGTGGGTTTCATTTTCTGATGGAAATGGAACCGGGGTTGGAGCCCTTTTCTTAAGAAGAAGAAGAAGAAGACGAAGCTGCTAGCTCATGGGACATTGCTTCATTTTAGGTGAACTGCACCAAAAGGTCCCATGAATTGAATCATCCATGTTGGTGACTGGTGTCATCCCTTCTACGATGGCGTTGACTGCAGATATGGTTCCCATCACGAGGTATGTTCCATTTTGGTCTAACCGTTTGCCAAAGATCCTGCATGTTGATCCTGCTCATGTGCTGTTGTTTTGGCACTGCCATGATAAAGCAGTAATGTTATTATTTTGCACCTTAATCTAGTGGCATTATTAATTTGAGGCAATGTTTTGGCACCACTAGTGCCACTATTTTTTTATATGTCGAAAGAGGGGGTTCCCTCCGATTTCATTAAAGAAACCCAACCATAGAGAACCATTATCCGACGACATCTCAGTGTAAACGGCCAGTTATGCAACTACTACTAGAACGGACTGAGTACTAGCAGGAGACAAGTTCGCCACATAAAGCTAGGCAGGTAGGGGGACGCAGCACCAGCTCGACCAAGTTTGGATTACAACCGAAATGCTACCACAGCAACATCAGGGGGAAGACTGGGACTGAAAGAGCCAGCTTCAACATCCCAGTCTAAGCACCCCCGGCCTTCATCCTTGCGACGCACGGTACACCTCGTTTGCCATCTGGTCTACCCTAGTGTCACTGATAAAATGAAGTAATACTAAAGTTAAAATAGAGCGAGTGTCCTCTCTATCATTTCATTTCCAATGTAGATAAAGAAAGTGCTTCTCTTTGTTAATGTATGTTTCATCAACTAGTCCCATTGTTAATGTTTAAGCATTTCTGCAAACTGGGGTGCTTAATTTTAGTTGATCTGCACAAAAATAGAGATTTGGATGTCTCAAGGCCCCTCCTTGTACTACCATTGTACACTGATGTTCATCACTGGCAGAAGGTGTATCGGGGAGACTTGGGTCGATTTCCAGTATGATGTAATATTTTCTTCTATTTATTAGTGTATGTTTCATCAACTAGTGCCTCTATAATCTAATCACGCCTTTTCATTATCTATGCAAACAGGGTTATTCAGCTACATTTTGGTGGAACTGCACAAATGTATAGATGGAACCGGCATATATGCAGAGTGCAAGGTGCCAAGTAAAATTTACCGACACCAACCCTACTCCATCTAAGCATTGGCATCCACCACCATCAGTGGGATGTGTGGCGCTGACTGTGGACGGATCTTTCTCGGCAGCAAATCCTCTAACCAAATACTAGTAGCTTAGACTTAAAAAAATACTAGTAGCTTATATTGGTAGTTTTCTAGGGGTGTACTCTTTTCTGAAAGAAGCACCAATCTATTTTTATTTATTAGTACACAGTGTCACAACTTTGACCCAAAGGTCCAGAGCTATTTTAGGGTGATTGGCGTAGTACTCGGAGACTGATTGTAAGCATGATTTTTATTAGGTGTCACACTGATTGTAAACATGAGCAGATGGAAGATTAGGTTAGTGCGAAGCTTACCTTAAACCCTACCGACGCCGTTGAAACAAGGCGAGCATCGAGGGAACCGTGGAGAACGTCGGGGAAGCGACGTCGCGCCATCCGGCCTCCTCTTGCGGTGGGAGAATGAATACTCCTGTGGCTCCGGCTGGCTCTGCACCCTCACGAACGGCACACCGTACTTGATCGATTCGTTATCCTATGGGTGCTCGACCTTCGACCTATACGCCCACCACCTCCGCCTGACTTTTGCCTCGGGCGAATCTATCTGCTCCATCGCCCAGAGGAGATACTCGATGAACTCGAAGGACTGCGGCATGACTACCGCCGAGGCGTACATCGCCGCCCTCATCGCCATCGTCTCGCTCTTTCGCATACATTTCCACGTGGCCCTCACCGTCCTTGAAATCTCCAACTCATTGTCAAACCAAGTAAGGATCTCCTTCAACCTGGCTAACTTTTCCTGGTCGTTGCCCGTGATCTGCCAGATTCACTGTTGCATCCCCTCCATAGATGTCCTTCTGAGTGGTCCGGTGCTAGTTTTGGAAGATGGGAGGAGAGACGGTGGTCTTGCAATAGAGAAGAGGGAGAGGCGAGACAGTGGTTCTGGAATGGAGATGATGGAGAGGAGAGGTTCCCCTGCCTTTCGGTCGCTGACAGGTGGGCCCGCGCTTGGTGGGACCCATGTGTCAGTGTCTCAATGGCAGGATGGGCTACGTCAGGGGATCCTCGTCCGAGCAGAGAGGAGGTGGTTTTGCAATGGAGAAGAGGGTGAGGCGAGATGGTGGTTTTGGAATGGAGATGATGGAGAGGAGAGGAGGTGGTTTTGCAATGGAGAAGAGGGCGAGGAGCGTGCGATAGCGATTTAGGATTGGACGAGAGGGTCGGCGCGCTGTGACTGGATCAAAATCAAAATCAATTTACCCTTCAATTAAGAAAGCGACCCCACATTAACTAGTCTCCCTTTTATTCTGGGTCATAATTGACCATGATTTTCGCAAATAAAATATATGTTATACATTGCAAAAATAATATAATTTTAAAGTACATTCAGATACGAACCAAACGATACAATTTTTGGTGACATGCATTCACATTTTGCTTGTCAAATGCAGTACGTGGTCAAACTTTGACCCAAAATACGCAAAACAAAAAAATACTTCCAAGACCAGCGCCGCTCTTCTACTCTTCTCCTCTTAAACCACCGCCGCTCCTCTCCTGTTCCAATCTAAATCCAGCACCACTCCTATCCTCTTCAATTTCAAAACCACCGCCCCTCCTCTCCTGTTCCAATCCAAAACCAGCGTCGCTCCTCTCCCGTTCTAAACCAAAACCAGCGCTGCTCCTCTCCTCTTCCATTCAAAAACCACCGCCGGGGAGTGAAGGTGTTGTGGAGAAGTAGATCGATGGAGGAGTACAACCGATACGTGAGGATCGCAGACGGCGACCCTGTGAAGCTAGCTAGGATGTTGGAGATACATTCTTGGTTTGACAACAAGGACCATCTAGCGGCGACGGCGACATCCATGGCCAAATATCTGCAACAGAGTGAAAAGGCGGTGATACTCCTGGAGGGAGTCGCGCGGGAGTACATAGAGTTGCTCCTCTGGGCCATGGAGTAAACAGATTCACCGAATCCGATCGTGAGGGAGCGGTGGTGGGAGTATCTATCCTAGATGGAGCATCCACCAGAGATTAAAGGATCGAGCATCTACAGGGTGCCGTTTGTGAGGGTGACGTGCCAGAGCGAGCCGGTGGAGTCTTCGTCGACCGAACCCAACTGCAAGAGGAGAAAAACAGTTGGCCCGACGACGCATCCCCGCCATCCTCTCCCTCGCCGTTCACATCGTCTCACAGGGCGGCTGTCTGCCGCCGAGGAATAGGAGGAATTTGCCCCCCCCCCCGACCAATAGTCGGGCAGGTTGTGAATTGTCAGGAGGAGCTTAGGGTTGTTAGTATTTGCAGGTTGTGAATTGTGTTTTGTGTTGTGTAGTTTGAGAGTACTTTCATATATGAATGTCTTTTGAATTTCAGATTTGTAGTATTGAGCATATGATGTATTTTATGAATTCTAGAGATCTATTTTTAGCACTTAAAAATGTGGTTTCATAGGAGTATAAAAGTGCAGACAATGTGATTCTCAGAGAAGAAAGTGCAAGTTTCAGTTTCAGATAAGAAACTCCAAGTTTAGTTTCAGATAAGAAACTGTAACTTTCAGAGGCAGAGCATTTATATTAACACGGCCTTTTCAAACAATGTTAACATCATGCTAGAAGTTTTATTCATGGTCGAAACTAGAACTACCAGCCAGTTAACATCATGATGATCAACATTCATGCATTGCACATCTTCATATGATGCACAGTCAAAAAGATATGCTATTTTCAAAATGCCCACACAATGTCCAGTGTGCGAAAAACAGAGAAAATGAGGGACGAAGTTTTGGCAAGTGTAGGACGTGGTGTGCGTAGATGACAATTGGGCCCACATGTCAATAAAGGCAGAGGCAAAAATTTGGAGATATTTTCTCCACCCAGGTGGAATCGAACCCGGGCGGAACAGCTATCGGGTAGTGTCACTCGGCCACTGAGCTAGTTCAGTTGTTTCGTTAGTAAAAAGGCACTTCCTCAGGTTGTCGGATCTCCTCCTGCGCCTTTGTGCGCTCACCACGACGCTGCTGTCTGCCGTTGTGAACATGCTGAACAAACGAGAGGAATTTGGAGAGGACTGTACATGGAGAGGCGGACAGTCGGGACCCACCAGGTCTATGGCCGTACGCAAGCAAGTGCCTCATCGAAAAAATACTTCCTCCTAATACTATACTGACGTTGGGGCCCACGGGTTTGTCAACATAGTTACATTTTTTTAGGTGCTTCAACGTAGTTACTATAGGAGATAAATTCACAATGAAGCCGGGGAGCTCGCAGGTATCATTGATTATCACTGGGGCAGTAAGTATCAGCTGGGTTTTGGGCTGCCCCGTCTAGGCTTTCTTTTTTAACATGCGCAGCCCACGACCTCGGATGGGAGGTCCATAAGGTTGTTTGTATTTTCTTGAGGGTCGTCATGTATCGACCGGCCTATGGACCTCCCATCCGAGGTTTTATTTTTCCTGAAACATCGGCAGCCCAATTTCTATATATTTTTCAAAGAAAACGCAGAGGTCTGTTCTATTTTTCTATATAAGAAGAGGAACGCCTGGTCCAACTTATGTTTCCCTTCTAGCTATATTATATATATTTAAATTATTTTATATGTTATTATATATTATTGTTATTGTCATCATATATTTAACAGATACTTACATATGTAAGAAAACAATATCCCACATCTTGTTAACTTAAAAAAATAATTTCTAAACAATAAAATCCTGGATTTTTTTTGGCAACGAAAATCCTGGTGATTGTGTACAAAAGCTTGGTAAGATTTAAGGACCAATGAAATAATAAATCACTTATTATTTAAATATATATATATATAACAAAATGCTTAGCCCCTGTTTATTTTTTGATAACATTGTTGCGCCCACCCCAACATTATAATTAGAATCAGCCCAGCAAAATCATGTATTTCGAGAAAGTGCAATGGTCTGTAATTTTTTAGGAAAAACATAAATGGGCCGCATGGACGCTACATTATTTGTTCACCCAGCCCAGCTAATGGACTGTAATTCAAACAAAAGATCAAATGGACTATGAATTCTACACCGCAAAAAAGACTGTAAATTCTGAAAAAAAAATGGGTTTAATATGTGCCACATTTTTGGAGGCTGAAATGTGGGCCAATAGGCCGAAGCCAATGCAAGTTGTTGTCAACTTAGTCAACAAATGATTCTGACATCGTTAGCCGTTGGATTTACATCCAATGACCGGCATCCATCTTCAATCTCTCGTCTTCTACCTCCAGCGCCATCGGGACCACCTGCTCCTGCCTCCTGCTGCTAGCAGCTCTGCTTAGCACGCTTCGCTGTGAAGCGCTACTCCATCGTTGGCCAGGCCATCCCTCCACCCCTCCACACCTCTTGTTCTTCTCCACCGACTGCCAAACCAGATAGCACCAGAACTAGTTAACCCTCATACACCTCTCCGTCTGCGACTCTACTCCCGTGTCTTCCCATCTCCGGCTCGTTGCTGTCCGGGGCCTCGCCGTCGTCCAGCACCTTGGATGCGCTCAGTGCGGAGTGGTCAATGTGGTCAACGAACGACACCATTGGAAGTAGACTGTGCGTGGAGAGGCTGACAGCTGGGTCCACGGCCGCACGCAAGGAAATGCATCCATATTACGCGCAAAATAATGATTCCTCCACCTAACAACTGGGACCCACCGGAAGGGCCTCTGTATTTCGCGAAAAAAACGTTCCCACCACTGGCAGGTCGGACCCACCAGCTATATCTTCGCACGCAAGGAAGTGCCTCCTTATTACGCACAAAAAAATGAATACTCCCCCTGCTAGTTGGGACCCACCTTGCTGGGGGGCTGACTTGTGGGCCTACTAAGTTGACGGGGACGGAGTGCTTTGTCAATTTAGTCAATATGAACGATTCTAGCTCCAGTGACTGTAGGATGTCCATCCAATGGCTGTAGTGCTTCTTCAACCTCTGGTCTTGTTGCTCCAGCCGCCCAAAGCAGCGCCGGTCGTGCCGCATGCTCCTGCCTCCCGTGGCAGGCTGTGCTGCCACGGACGCCTCACCGCCCCCTACTATTCCCACCTCTGGCCAGGCCATCCCTCTACTCACCCACACCCCTTGTTATTCTACGGCGACAGCAGCCTCACACCGCAGCGAACTAGTGAACCCTCATACTCCTCAACGCGTGGGCATCAACTGCCGCGTCTTCCCCGGCTCCGCGTCGTCCCCTTCCTAGGCCTCACCGTCGTCCACCGCCCTAGCGCTCTCGGCGTGGCGTGGTCAACGTGGTCAAGGAACGGCTTCCATTGGACATGGGCTGTACGTGGAGAGGATGACAGCTGGGTCCACGGCCGCAACAAGAAAGTGCCTCCTTATTATGCGAAAAATAATTATTCCTCCACTTGACAGCGGGGACCCACCGGACGGGCCACCATATTTCGCGAAAAAAATGTTTCCCCTTGACTGCTGGGACCCACCAACTACATCTTCGCATGCAAGGAAGTGCGCCCGGGCAAAAAAACGATTCACCCCCCTGACTGCTGGGACCCACCAGCTACATCTTCGCACGCAAGGAAGTGCCTGACAATCCGGACCCACCTGGTCGAAGCGTACGCAGCATTGTCATTCTGGTCGCGAACGTGTACGTACATGCTGGTCGATGTAGAGGCACGCACGTGTCATAGCAGAGGCGCACACGTAGCATGTACATGTACGTACAGCGGCCAGGGTGCAAGAAAGTAAATACGGCCATGTACGTACATACGGGCGGGGTCTCGAACACCTACTCGCGTGTACGTACTGCCAGGGCTCGTGTACATGGCTGGGTCGGAACGGAGAAACAGCGTCGTCGTCGTGTTCATCGGGAGCCAACTAGCTAGGTCGGAACGGAATGCGTCGTCGTGTTCATCGGGAGGGCTTGGACGAAACAGCCGATTGAAACGAGGCCTGGCATACCGCAGAACGGAGGAAACTGCCTTGTGTTCGACCAACCACGTTCGAAATGGGATCATGTTCATCGGGAGGGGTCTGGCGTATCGCAAAACAGAGGAAATGGACCTCCTACGGTCGAAACGAGGGTCCTGTTGATCGGGAGGGGTGTGGCGTACCGCAAAACGGAGGAAACTGACTTGTGTTGGAGCGCTACGGTCGAAACGGGGGTCCTGTTCATCGGGAGGGGTGTTGCGTATCGCAAAACAGGACTCCACGGGATACTGTTCATCTCCACCGTAGATCCCCTCCAGCCTCCACGGGCTACTGTTCATCCACCGTCGACCTCCTCCAGCCTCCACCTACGACTGTTCATCCACGGCCTCCTATTCATCCAGCCTCCACTGCGTGCTACTCCACCGGCTACTGTTCAACCAGCCCTCTCCACGGGCTCCTGTTCAACCACCCCTCCATGGGCTACTGTTCATCCTTCCCTCCACCGTCTACTATTCATTCTGCCCTCCACGGGGTGGTCCTATTCATCCTGCCCTCCACAGGGTCCTGTTCATCCAGCCCCAACCGGTTCGATCGATCGGGGTACTGTTCATTTAGAGGCAACACCACGGGGTCCTGTTCATCCACCCCCACCGGGAACTGTTCATCCCCCCCCCTCAACGCTCACTGTCCATCTAGAGGCAGCATCGATCAGCTTTAGTTAGCAGTAGTAGCGAAGGAATCACTCGATCGGGTTCAGTTAACAGCCATCGATCGATTGCTCGGGTTCAGTAACGCGTAGCCTACAGTGCAATCGCTCGGGTTCAGTTAGAGCCCAACGCCTCGCTCAAGTTCAGTTAGTGCCCAACGCCTCGCACACACGCGCGTACGTATGATAGAAAGGCGCATCGATGTAGCGTGAGACTGGTCAGCCACTCGATGACCTATCAGAATCTATCAGATTCCTCCGCTTTAACGAAGGGCCGCTTCCCGGTCAGGCACATACGCACCCCGAACTCGGACGAGCGCAGTTGCCACCAAGGGGCTACCTAAATAGTCTCACTATCAAACTCCTATGGCTAAGTGAAAGTGTTAAAGCATTATAGTCCGGTTGCTTGGCCCGCTGCGCTATCACCTCCTTTGTAGGACCAAGACGTTGGGTTAAGTGTGAAAATGCGTCTTCTGCGAGCACCCCCGCACTATGTGCGTGGGGGCTGAAGCCAACGACTGCCATCTTTCAGATTCTATATATATATATATATATATATCTTAAAACGGCCGCACAGGAGGTGTTACCAATACTTGGAGGCACAAGTATAAAAAAGGCCACTACAGTTTATCAAAATATTACTTTATAATTACATATGCTATCATAACATAGCATCTTTCGGGCACTGTGTCTCTATTACACGAGCGCCTTCAAGAACTTCCTGAAAATAGTGCTCGGAGGGTACTCGGCTTTTGTCCGAATCTCGGGACGCAACAATGGTGGTCTCCAACTCTGCCTAGTATGTCTTAACATGGGCAAGAGCCATCCTAGCGCCCTCTATGCATGCTGACCTCTTCATTGCATTTATACGCGGCACCGCGTCAAGGAATTGCTGCACCAAGCTGAAATAACTCTTCGGCTCCGATCTCCCCGGCCACAGGTGACCCATGACGTACTTCATGGCGAGTCCAGACAACATATTCAGTTCGGCCCATTGAGCCAAACGATCATCCACTACCAGTGGACGCTCTGGATTGTGAAACTGCGACCAGAAAAGCTTTTCCACTTCGTGATCTTTCTGATCTCGAAAGTGTTAGGTCGCATCAGCAGCACTCGCTGCCAAGTCCGGATAGGTATCCTCCACACTCCACATCCGGTCCAATGGAGCAAACTTCGGATCACAAAATTTCCTTCGCAGCATAAAGGGCTTTCCAGCCGCAATCTGTTCGGCCTGACGCAGCTCCTCCTTCGCAGCTCTCATCGCAGAGCGCGCATCCTTGGCATTGGCAATGGCCTTCTCTAAGTCCGTCTGTTTCGCCTGGTCTTCTTTTTCAAGAATTATGCAACGGTCTGTAGCGCTTTTTAACTTTTCGGCCATCTCTTCCTTGCTTCGGCAATGAGCAGCCTGTTCGGCTCTCAGCTCTTCAAGGGCTTTTCTGGTGGCCGCATCACTTTCGCTGGCTTGTTCTTTAGCTCGGGCAAGTTCTGCCCTAAGACTCTCCACGGTGGCCGCACCATCTGCGTCAAGCACACACATCGTAAGACACAGGCATAAAACTGTTCTTACCTAATGTCGCCCGAGGAATTACATACCTTGAGCCTCATCAAGCCGCTTATTGACAAGCGTGATGTCGGCATCTGCCACGTCCAGTTGCCGCTTTAGTTCGGCAAAATCGTCAGTCCGGCTCGATTCCGGACACCCTGCCGCCTACATTCAAAGGAGACATCTTAGACCTGGGATTATGATCCTCCGCGTGCCGTCATTTCTTGATGACGCGCAGAGTCTCAGGGGCTACTATCTACACAGGGCGCATCTTACTCATGCGCAACTGACAAAAGTATGCATTATCTAATGTACCTCGAAACCCGTCAGTAAACTTTTGACGGCATCATACAATCCGCTCTCTACGGATGAAATCCTTTCAATCACCGTGCCCATCAATGTGCGGTGCTCCTTTGAGATAGAAGCTCGCCCCAGCAGAATCTTTAGCTCCTCCGACCGAACACCAGACGGTGCCGGGCTCGTCCCATGACCTCTTTCGAAGGCCGGACGTGGAGAACCTTGGGGGGCCGCATAGCCACCTTCCGCCCCTGCCGGATTTGGAGAAACCCTCCACAACGACACCTCAGGGTCGCCTGCCTCGCTAGCCGGCATGGCAGGAGGAGGCGTCCCACTCTCCATCATCTCCGGAAGGAGATCCCCCGAAGACGAGCTCTGCTGAGAAGGGCTGAGGTCCGAGCTACAAGATAAAGGTTTGGTTAATCTTCTCAGATATAAATCAAGGACTTCACTCATCCCTCAAAAGGAAAATCTTTTCTCCACTTACGGCTCGCTGGAGGGCTGATCCCCTTGAGGGCATAGTCCGGCCGAGGAACTCCCCGGCGTCGGACCCTCTGACGAGGATTTTCTCCCCCGTTTCGAGGCCATGGTTTCTCGGTCGTCAGAGGCGGCTCTCTTCTTCCCCTTAGGAGAGGAATTGTCGGTTCCTCCCTTCGGAGCAGCCTCCTTCGAGGAGGCCATAGCTTCCTTGTCCTCCCCCTCCAAAGGCATTATCTCCAGCATCCTGACTAGCACGGGATCCGGCCTAGTTTCAGGAAGGGGAGCCGGACACCTGATCAGCTTTGCCTTCGCTATCCACTCCTGTTTAAAAGGACGGCTCTTTTAGGGGCAAGTTTATGACAATTATACAGATAGAAGGTCCGGGCACAAGGTTGCTTACTTGAGTATCCGGGCGATTGCAGCTTAGGCCTGCATCCTCGGTTAAATCCGGACACATCTCTTGTGATCCGAAGAACAGTCTATACATCTCCGCGGGCATTGCGCCCATAAAGATCTGGAGAGCTCGCGGTCCCTCTGGATTAAACTCCCATAGGCGAAGGGGGCGACGTTTGCCGGGCAATATTCGGCGAATCAGCATGACCTATGTCACCTTGACCAAGCTGAGGTCTCCTTCCAAGAGATCCTTAATTCGGCCCTGTAACAGGGGCACGTCTTTGGGCAAACCCCAATCTAACCCTCTGTTAACCCATGACGCTAGCCGTGGTGGGGGACCCGAGCGAAAGGCAGGAAGCACCACCCACTTGGTGCTCCAGGAAGCGGTGATATAAAACCACTCTCGTTGCCACAAGCCTAGCTCCTCTTGAAAAGAGCCCTCGGGCCATGGAGCATCAGCATTTTTGCTTATAACAGCGCCTCCGCACTCTGCGTGCAGTCCCTTGATCATCTTCGGCTCCACTTTGAAAGTCTTGAGCCATAATCCGAAGTGAGGGGTAACACGGAGGAACGCTTCGCATACAACGATAAACGAGGAGATATGGAGGATGGACTCCGGAGCTAAGTCGTGGAATTCTAGCCCGTAATAAAACAGCAGTCCCCTCACAAAGGGGTCCATCGGGAAGCCTAACCCCCGAAGGAAGTGAGACACGAACACTACGCTCTCACCGGGCTAGGGACTGGGGATAGCCTGCCTTTGAGCAGGCAACCTGTGCGAAATTTCGGCGGTCAAGAACTTAGCCTCTCTCAACTTTAGCACGTCCTCCTCCGTGATGGAGGAGGGCATCCATCGGCCTTGAAGGTCGGAACCGGACATCGTCGAAGGTCTGAGGCGCCCGGAATCTGGAGCCTAGGGTGTTGGAACTCGAGGCGACGGGCGAACTTGTTTTGGGATTGGAGAAAAGGGGTAAGGCCCTGGTCTCTTTATAAGAGGTTGAATACCAGGAGCCCTCCCCGTAACCGTTTAGGACTCGCCTTTAATCGAGAAAACATGCTAACGGGCACGATTGGGTTACCCACGTCCGTATTGATGAGAATCCCGTAAAAGGGGGGCTCACGATCTCTGCTTTGACAAGACGTGCCAAGGAAACCGCCTCGCAAAACACGCTAAGGTGGAAAAGTGAAAACGATTCGAGTGAAGGACTTGGCTGTAGTGTGATGACGCACTGCGGAATACGTCAGCAGATTTGATTTGTGTTAATATTATTCTCTCTATGGCAATATGTGGAAGCTTATTTTGCAGAACCGGACACTACTCTTGGTGTTTACAATCTTCTATGAAGGACCTGGAGGAGGAACCCGCCTTGCAATGCCGAAGACAATTTGCGCGCCGGACTCGTCGTCATTGAAGTCTGGTTCAGGGGCTACTGAGGGAGTCGTGGATTAGGGGGTGTTCGGGTAGCCGGACTATACCTTCAGCCTGACTCCTGGACTATGAAGATACAAGATTGAAGACTTCGTCCCGTGTCCGGATGGGACTTTCCTTGGCGTGGAAGGCAAGCTTGGCGATGCGGATATTCAAGATCTCCTACCATTGTAACCGACTCTATGTAACCCTAACCCTATCCGGTGTCTATATAAACCGGAGGGTTGTAGTCCGTAGGCAATCAACTCCATATACAACAATCATACCATAGGCTAGCTTCTAGGGTTTAGCCTCCTTGATCTCGTGGTAGATCTACTCTTGTACTACCCATATCATCAATATTAATCAAGCAGGACGTAGGGTTTTACCTCCATCAAGAGGGCCCGAACCTGGGTAAAACATCGTGTTCCCTGCCTCCTGTTACCATCCAGCCTAGACGCACAGTTCGGGACCCACTACCCGAGATCCGCCAGTTTTGACACCGACAACCACGTTGTCATAACACTTCCACTTATGGTCTACGAGGGTACGTGGACAACACTCTTCCTGTATCTATGCATCACCATGATAGATCTTGTGTGTGCGTAGGAATTTTTTTGAAATTACTGTGTTCCCCAACAGTGGCATCCGAGCTAGGTTCTATGCGTAGATGTTATATGCACGAGTAGAACACAAAGGAGTTGTGGGCGTGAGTATATACATATTGCTTGCCGTCACTAGTTGATTCTTGATTCAGCGATATTGTTGGATGAAGTGGCTTAGACCGAGATTACGCGTACGCTTACGCGAGACTGGTTCTACCGACGTGCTTCGCACACAGGTGGCTAGTGGGTGTATGTTTCTCCAACTTTAGTTGAATCGGTTTCAATGAACAGGGTTCTTTCTGAAGATCAAAAAGCAATCACTATACTACGTTGTGGTTTTTGATGCGTAGGTAAGAACGGTTCTTGCTAGAAGCCCGTAGCTGCCACGTAAAACTTGCAACAACAAAGTAGAGGACGTCTAACTTGTTTTTGCAGGGCATGTTGTGATGTGATATGGTCAAGACGTGATGAGATATAAATTGTTGTATAAGATGATCATGTTTTGTTAAAGTTATCGGCAACTAGCAAGAGCCTTATGGTTGTCTCTTTATTGCATAAGATGCAAGCGCCATATAATTGCTTTACTTTATCGCTATGTGATAGCAATAGTTGCAAAAGCAATAGTTGGCGAGACAACCATGTGGCGAAACGTTGACAAAGATCAAGATGATGGAGATCATGGTGTCATGCCGGTGACGAAGGAGATCATGACGGTACTTTGGAGATGGAGATCAAAGGCACAAGATGATGGCCATATCATGTCACATATTTTGATTGCATGTGATGTGTATCTTTTATGCATCTTATTTTGCTTAGTACGATGGTAGCATTATGAGATGATACCTTACTAAAATTTCAAGGTATAAGTGTTCTCCCTGAGTATGCAACGTTGCGACAGTTCGTCGTGCCGAGACACCACATGATGATTGGGTGTGATAAGCTCTACGTTCACATACAACGGGTGCAAGCCAGTTTTGCACATGCAGAATACTCGGGTTAAACTTGACGAGCCTAGCATATGCAGATATGGCCTCGGGACACTGACACCGAAAGGTTGAGCGTGAATCATATAGTAGATGTGATCAACATAGTGATGTTCACCATTGAAAACTACTCCATCTCACGTGATGATCGGACATGGTTTAGTTGATATGGATCACGTGATCACTTAGATGATTAGAGGGATGTCTATCTAAGTGGGAGTTCTTAAGTAATATGATTAATTGAACTTAAATTTATCATGAACTTAGTCCTGATAGTATTTGCATATCTATGTTGTAGATCAATTGCTCGCGTATAGCTTCCCCGTTTTATTTATGATATGTTCCTAGAGAAAACTATGTTGAAATATGTTAGTAGCAATGATGTGGACTAGCTCTGTGATATAAGGATTATCCCCATTTCTGCATAGAAGAATTATGGCCTTGATGCACCGCTAGGTGACGGACCTATTTGCAGGAGCAGATGCAGACGTTATGAACGTTTGGCAAAGCTCGGTATGATGACTACTTGATAGTTTAGTGCACCATGCTTTACGGCTTAGAACCGGGACTTAAAAACATTTTGAATGCCACGGAACATGTAAGATGTTCCAAGAGCTAAAATTTGTATTTCAGACTCATGCCCGAGTCGAGAGGATTGAGACCTCTGACAAGTACTTTGCCTACAAGATGGAGGAGAATAGCTCAACCAGTGAGCATGTGCTCAGAATGTCTGAATACTACAATCGCTTAAATCAAGTGGGATTTAATCTTCCAGATAAGATAGTGATTGACAGAGTTCTCTAGTCACTATCGCCAAGTTACTGGAACTTCGTGATGAACTATAATCTGTAAGGGATGACAAAAACGATTCCCGAGCTCTTCGCGATGCTGAAATCAGTGAAGGTAGAAATCAAGAAAAGCATCAAGTGTTGATGGTTGACAAGACCACTAGTTTCAAGTAAAAGGGCAAGGGAAAGAAATGGAACTTCAAGAATAATGGCAAGCAAGTTGCCACTCCCATGAAGAAGCCCAAAGCTAGACCCAAGCCTGAAACTGAGTGCTTTTACTACAAAGGAAATGGTCACTTGAAGTGGAACTGCCCTAGATACTTGGTGGGTAAGAAGGATGGCAAAGTGAACAAAGGTATATTTGATATACATGTTATTGATGTGTACTTTACTAGTGTTTATAGCAACCCCTCAGTATTTGATACTGGTTCAGTTGCTAAGAGTAGTAACTCGAAACAAGAGTTGCAAAATAAACAAAGACTAGTTAAGGGCAAGGTGATGATGTGAGTTGGAAGTGATTCCAAGGTTGATAAGATCACCATCGCACACTCCCTTTACCTTCGGGGTTAGTGTTGAACCCAAAATAAATGTTATTTGGTGTTTGCGTTGAGCATAAATATGATCGGATCATGTTTATTGCAATACTGTTATTCATTTAAGTCAATGAATAACTATTGTTCTATTTACATGAATAAAACCTTCTATGGTCATACACTCAATATAAATGGTTTATTGAATCTCGATCGTAGTGATACACATCTTCATAATATTGAAGCCAAAAGATGCAAAGTTAATAATGATAGTGCAACTTATATGTGGCACGGCCGTTTAGGTCATATTGGTTTAAAGCGCATGAAGAAACTCCCTGATAATGGACTTTTGGAATCACTTGATTATGAATCACTTGATGCTTGCGAACCATGCCTCATGGGCAAGATGACTAAGACTCCGTTCTTCGGAACAATGGAGCGAGCAACAGACTTGTTGGAAATAATACATACTGATGTGTGCGGTCCAATGAGTGTTGAGGCTCGCGGCGGGTATCGTTATTTTCCGACCTTCACAGATGATTTGAGCAGATATGGGTATATCTACTTGATGAAACATAAGTCTGAAACATTTGAAAAGTTCAAAGAATTTCAGAGTGAAGTGGAAAATCATCGTAACAAGAAAATAAAGTTTCTACGATCTAATTGCAGAAACAAATATTTGAGTTATGAATTTGGTCTTCATTTGAAACAATGTGGAATAGTTTCGCAACTCACGCCACCCGGAACACCGCAATGTAATGGTGTGTCTGAATGTCATAACCGTACTTTATTAGATATGGTGCAATCTATGATGTCTCTTACCAAATTACCACTATAATTTTGGAGTTATGCATTAGAGACAGTTGCATCCACGTTAAATAGGGCATCATCTAAAAATCCGTTGAGACGACACCATATGAACCGTGGTTTAGCAAGAAACCTAAGCTGTCGTTTCTTAAAGTTTAGGGTTGCGATGCTTATGTGAAAAAGTTTCAACTTGATAAAGCTCAAACCCAAATCGGAGAAGTGCGTCTTCATAGAATACCCAAAATAAACTGTTGGGTACACCTTCTATCACAGATCCAAAAGGCAAGATCTTTGTTGCTAAGATTGGATCCTTTCTAGAGAAGGAGTTTCTCTCGAAAGAAGTGAGTGGGAGGAAAGTAGAACTTGATGAGGTAATTGTACCTTCTCCCGAATTGGAAAGTAGTTCATCACAGAAATCAGTTCTAGTGATTCATATGCCAATTAGTGAGGAAGCTAATGATAATGATCATGAAACTTGAGATCAAGTTACTACCGAACCTCGTAGGTCAACTAGAGTATGGTCCGCACCCGAGTGGTACGGTAATCCTTTCTGGAAGTCATGTTACTAGACCATGACAAACCAACGAACTATGAGGAAGCGATGATGAGCCCAGATTCCGCGAAATGGCTTAAGGCCATGAAATCTAAGATGGGATACATGTATAAAGAACAAAGTATGGACTTTGATTAACTTGCCCGTTGATTGGCTGATACGTCCATTTTGCATCATGCTTTTATATCGATATTTATTGCATTATGGACTGTTATTTCACTTCATGTCACAATACTTATGGCTATTCTCCCTTATTTTACAAGGTTTACACAAGGAGGGAGAATGCTGGCAGCTGGAATTCTGGGCTGGAGAAGGAGCAAATATTAGAGACCTATTCTGCGCAACTCCAAAAGTCCTGAAACTCCACGGAACATCTTAAAATAAATAAAGAAAAATCCTCGCCAAAGATGAAGGCCAGGGGGCCCACACCCTGCTCACGAGGGTGGGGGCGCCCCCCCCCTAGGGCGCGCCCCCTACCTCGTGCGCCCCCTGGTGGGTCTCCGATGTCCATCTTCTGCTATATGAAGTCTTTCGATGAGAAAAAAAATCAAAGGGAACCTTTCGGGACGAGACTCCGCCGCCACGAGGCGGAACCTTAGCGGAACCAATCTAGAGCTTCAACAGAGCTATTCTACTGGGGATACTTCCCTCCGGGAGGGGGAAATCATCAACATCGTCATCACCAACGCTCCCCTCATCGGGAGAGGGCAATCTCCATCAACATCTTCACCAGCACCATCTTATCTCCAAACCCTAGTTCATCTCTTGTATCCAATTCTTGTCTCAAAGTCCGGGATTGGTGCTAGTAGGTTGCTAGTAGTGTTGATTTGTCCTTGTAGTTGATGCTAGTAGGTTTATTTGGTGGAAGATCATATGTTCAGATCCTATATGCATATTATTACGCCTCTGATTATGAACATGAATATGCTTTGTGAGTAATTACGCTTGTTCCTGAGGACAAGGGAGAAGTCTTGCTATTAGTAGTCATGTGAATTTGGTATTCGTTTGATATTTTGATAAGATGTATGTTGTCTAGCCTCTAGTGGTGTTATGTGAACATTGACTACATAACACTTCACCATTATTTGGGCCTAGAGGAAGGCATTGGGAAATAATAAGTAGATGATGGGTTGCTAGAGTGATAGAATCTTAAACCCTAGTTTATGCATTGCTTCGTAAGGGGCTGATTTGGATCCACATGTTTCATGCTATGGTTAGGTTTACCTTAATACTTTTGTTGTAGTTGCGGATGCTTGCAATAGAGGTTAATCATAAGTGGGATGCTTGTTCAAGTAAGAACAGCACCCAAGCACCGGTCCACCCACATATCAAATTATCAAAGTATCGAATCATATGAACGTGATGAAAACTAGCTTGACGATATTCCCATGTGTCCTCGGGAGCGCTTTTCCTATTATAAGAGTTTGTTCCGGCTTGTCCTTTGCTATAAAAAGGATTGGGCCACCTTTCTGCACTTTATTTACTTTTGTTACTTGTGGCTCGTTACAATTTATCTTATCACAAAACTATTTGTTACCACTTATTTCAGTACTTGCAGAGGATACCTTGCTAAAAACCGCTTATCATTTCCTTCTGCTCCTCGTTGGGTTTGACACTCTTACTTATCGAAAGGCCTACGATAGATCCCCTATACTTGTGGGTCATCAAGACTCTTTTCTGGCGTCGTTGTCGGGGATTGTAGCGCCTTTGGTAGGTGGAATTTGGTAAGGAAAAATTTATATAGTGTGCTGACATTTACTGTCACTTGCTACTATGGAAAGTAATTCTCTGAGGGGCTTGTTCAGGGTATCTTCACCCTGTCCAGTAGAGCAAAGAGTTGCTCCTCAACCTACTGAACCTATTGAAAATGAAACTCCTTTTGAATTTCCTTTGGGTATGAAGGAAAAACTGCTAGCTAACCCTTTTACAGGAGATGGGACAAAGCATCCTGATAAGCACTTAATATATGTGGATGAAGTTTGTGGATTATTTAAGCTTGCAGGTATACCCAATGATGTTGCTAAGAAGAAGGTCTTCCCTTTATCTTTGAAGGGAGACGCATTGATATGGTATAGGCTATATGATGATATGAGATCATGGAACTATAAAAGATTGAAATTGGAATTTCATCAAAAGTATTACCCTATGCATCTTGTTCATCGTGATCGCAATTATATATATAATTTCTGGCCTCGCGAAGGAGAAAGCATCGCTCAAGCTTGGGGAGGCTTAAATCAATGTTATATTCATGCCCCAATCATGAGCTCTCGAGAGAAATAATTATGCAAAGTTTTTATGCTCGGCTTTCTCATAATAATCAAACCATGCTCGATACTTCTTGTGCTGGCTCTTTTATGATGAAGACTATTGAATTCAGATGGAATTTATTGGATAGAATTAAACGCAACTCAGAAGATTGGGACCTCGACGAAGGTAAGGAGTCAGGTATGACACCTAAGTTTGATTGTGTTAAATCCTTTATGGATACCAATATTTTCCATAAGTTTAGCACTAAATATGGACTTGACTCTGAGATAGTAGCTTCTTTCTGTGAATCTTTTGCTACTTATGTTGATCTCCCTAAGGAGAAGTGGTTTAAATATCATCCTCCCATAGAAGTAAAAGTAGCTGCACCTATTAAAGTTGAAGAAAAGACTGTCCCTTATAATGATCCTATTGTTCCTACTTCTTATGTTGAGAAACCACCTTTCCCTGTTAGAATAAAGGATCATGCTAAAGCTTCAACTCTTGTTCGTAAAAGCAATATTAGAACTTATACACCTCCTGAGCAAGTTAAAGTAGAACCTAATATTGCTATTGTTAAAGATCTCTTGTCTGATAATATTGATGGGCATGTTATTCAGTTCGAAGGTGAAACTGATAGAATTGCTAAACCTTGTGCTAAAGATAAACATAGACCTGTGGTAGGCGTGCCTGTTATTTCTGTTAAAATAGGAGATCATTGTTATCATGGCTTATGTGATATGGGTGCGAGTGCTAGTGTTATACCGCATACTTTATACGAAGAAGTTAAGAATGAAATTGCACCTGCTGAGTTAGAAGGTATTGGTTTCACAATTAAACTTGCCAATAGAGATACTATTTCACCAATTGGGATTGTTAGAGATGTTGAAGTCTTGTGTGGAAAAACTAAATATCCTGCTGATTTTCTTCTTCTTACTTCTCCGGAAGATAGCTTTTGTCCCATTATATTTTGTAGACCCTTCTTGAACACTATTAATGCTAGGATAGATTGCGAAACGAATGTTGTTACTATTGGCTTGGATGATATGGTTCATGAGTTTAATTTCTCTAAATTTAGTAAACAACATCGTGAGGCAGAATTACCTAGTAAGGATGAAATTATTGGTCTTTATTCTATTGCCGTACCTCCTAGTGATCCTTTAGAACACTACTTACTAGACCATGAAAATGATATGTTCATGAATGAAAGAAGGGAAATAGATGAAGTATTCTTTAAACAGGAACCTATTCTGCAACACAATTTGCCTGTTGAAATTTTAGGGGATCCTCCTCCACCCAAGGGTGATCCCGTGTTTGAGCTTAAACCTTTGCCTGATAATCTTAAATATGCTTATCTTGATGAAAAGAAGATATATCCTGTTATTATTAGTGCTAACCTTTCAGAGCATGAAGAAGAAAGATTATTGAAAACTCTGAAGAAGCATCGTGCTGCTATTGGATATACTCTTGATGATCTTAAGTGCATTAGTCCCACTCTATGTCAACATAAAAAAATTTGGAAGCAGATGCCAAACCAGTTCGTGATCCTCAACGATGTCTGAATCCTAAAATGAAAGAAGTGGTAAGAAAAGAAATACTCAAGCTTCTGGAGGCAGGTATAATTTATCCCGTTGCTGATAGTCGGTGGGTAAGTCCTGTCCATTGTGTCCCTAAGAAGGGAGGTATTACTGTTGTTCCTAATGATAAAAATGAATTGATCCCACAAAGAATTATTACAGGTTATAGGATGGTAATTGATTTCCGTAAATTAAATAAGGCTAATAAGAAAGATCATTACCCCTTACCTTTTATTGATCAAATGCTAGAAAGATTATGCAAACATACACATTACTGCTTTCTAGATGGTTATTCTGGTTTCTCTCAAATACCTGTGTCGGCTAGAGATCAATCAAAGAATACTTTTACATGCCCTTTTGGTACTTTTGCTTATAGACGTATGCTTTTTGGTTTATGTAATGCACCTGCTACCTTTCAAAGATGCATGATGGCTATATTCTCTGACTTTTGTGAAAAGATTTGTGAGGTTTTCATGGACGATTTTTCCGTCTATGGTTCCTCTTTTGATGATTGCTTGAGCAATCTTGATCGAGTTTTGCAGAGATGTGAAGAAACTAATCTTGTCTTGAATTGGGAAAAGTGCCACTTTATGGTTAATGAAGGTATTATCTTGGGGCATAAAGTTTCTGAAAGAGGTATTGAAGTCGATAAAGCCAAGGTCGATGCTATTGAAAAGATGCCATGTCCCAAAGACATCAAAGGTATAAGAAGTTTCCTTGGTCATGCCGGATTTTATAGGAGGTTCATTAAGGACTTCTCAAAAATTTCCCGGCCTCTGACTAATTTATTGCAAAAAGATATACCATTTGTCTTTGATGATGATTGTGTAGAAGCATTTGAAATACTTAAGAAAGCATTAGTATCTGCACCTATTGTTCAGCCACCTGATTGGAATTTACCCTTTGAAATTATGTGTGATGCTAGTGCTTATGTTGTAGGTGCTGTTCTAGGGCAAAGAGTTGATAAGAAATTAAATGTTATTCATTATGCTAGTAAGACTCTAGACAATGCTCAAAGAAATTATGCTACTACTGAAAAAGAGCTTTTAGCAGTTGTATTTGCTTGTGATAAGTTCAGATCTTATATCGTTGATTCTAAAGTAACTATTCACACTGATCATGCTGCTATTTAATACCTTATGGAAAAGACAGATGCTAAACCTAGACTTATTAGATGGGTTCTCTTGCTACAAGAATTTGATTTGCATATTGTTGATAGAAAGGGAGCTGAGAACCCCGTTGCAGACAACTTGTCTAGGTTAGAGAATATTCTTGATGACCCACTACCTATTGATGATAGCTTTCCTGATGAACAATTAAATGTTATAAGTACCTCTCATAGTACTCCTTGGTATGCTGATTATGCTAATTATATTGTTGCTAAGTTTATACCACCTAGCTTCACATACTAGCAAAAGAAAAAGTTTTTCTATGACTTAAGACATTAACTTTGGGATGACCCACATCTTTATAAAGATGGAGTAGATGGTGTTATTAGACGTTGTGTACCTGAGCATGAACAGGAACAGATCCTATGCAAGTGTCATTCCGAGGCTTATGGAGGACACCACGCTGGAGATAGAACTGCACATAAGGTATTGCAATCTGGTTTTTATTGGCCTACTCTCTTTAAGGATGCCCATAAGTTTGTCTTGTCTTGTGATGAATGTCAAATAATTGGTAATATTAGTAGACGTCAAGAAATGCCTATGAATTATTCTCTTGTTATTGAACCGTTTGATGTGTGGGGCTTTGATTATATGGGACCTTTGCCTGCCTCTAATGGATACACACATATTCTAGTGGCTGTTGATTACGTTACTAAGTGGGTAGAAGCTATTCCAACTAGTAGTGCTGATCATAACACTTCTATTAAAATGCTTAAAGAAGTTATTTTTCCGAGGTTTGGAGTCCCTAGATATTTAATGACTGATGGTGGTTCACACTTTATTCATGGTGCTTTCCGTAAAATGCTTGCTAAATATGATGTTAATCATAGAATTGCATCTCCTTATCACCCTCAGTCTAGTGGTCAAGTAGAGTTGAGCAATAGAGAGCTCAAATTAATTTTGCAAAAGACTGTTAATAGGTCTAGAAAGAATTGGTCCAAGAAACTTGATGATGCATTATGGGCTTACAGAACTGCATACAAAAATCCTATGGGTATGTCTCCATATAAAATGGTATATGGAAAAGCATGTCACTTACCTCTCGAACTAGAACATAAGGCATATTTGGCTATTAAAGAGCTCAACTATGATTTCAAACTTGCCGGTGAGAAGAGGTTATTTGATATGAGCTCACTTGATGAATGGAGAACCCAAGCATATGAAAATGCCAAGTTATTTAAAGAAAAAGTTAAAAGATGGCATGATAAAAGGATACAAAAGCGTGAGTTTAATGTAGGTGATTATGTATTGCTATACAACTCTTGTTTAAGATTTTTTGCAGGAAAACTTCTCTCTAAATGGGAAGGCCCCTATGTTATCAAAGAGATATATCGTTCCAGTGCCATAAAAATCAACAACTTTTAGGGCACAAATCCGAAGGTTGTAAACGGTCAAAGAATCAAACATTATATCTCAGGTAATCCCATAAATGTTGAAACCAATGTTATTGAAACCGTAACCCCGGAGGAATACATAAGGGACACCTTCCAGACCATTTCAGACTCCGAAAAGGAATAGGTATGTGGTACGGTAAGTAAACCGACTCCAAAACAATTTTTAAGGAAATATTTCTCCGTTTTGGAATATTTAGAAAAATAGAAAAATAAGTAGCAGTCCGGGAAGGACACGAGGGCCCCACGAGGGTGGTGGGCGCGCCCTACCCCTCTAGGCGTGCCTCCCTACCTCGTGAGCACCTCGTGTGCCTTCCGGACTCCGTTTTCTTGCACGTTACGTATTTTGGTCGGTAAAAATTCATTATATAACCTCCCGAAGGTTTTGACTCCCATATCACGCAAATATCCTCTGTTTTCGTTTCGAGTTGTCCCGTTGCAGATTTAAATCAACATGTCTTCCCAGGATTCGGAAGGAGAAAGCTATGTGGATGATTACTTAGCAAATCCCAAGGTCTATGGAGATGTGGAACACGATGGATGGACCACGGAGGAAGAAGAGGACTATGAACCCAAGGGGAAGGAGGAGACGAGCTCAGATGAAGATGAAGCACCATTACCTCAAGCTGGGGACATGCACGTGGAGTTCAAAAAGTCAAGTCTCCCTGATAGGGTAAAGAAACCTAGGTTCGAGTTTATCCCTTTTTGTCTCTTGCAGGAAAATAAGCAGGACCTATGCAAAAAGATATTAATCCTGGAGTGGGAGATTTATGATTTGAGGGATCAAAATGCCATCCTCAAGCGCAAATTAAGGGAGAAGCCTAAGCCATCAACTAAGCCAACATCACCACCGCCTTCTTCACCGACAAAGGAGATATAATCACATGGGTATGGGCACTCCCCTTGGCTACTGCCAAGCTTGGGGGAGGTGCCCCGGTATCGTATCACCATCACAACTCCTATCTTTAACGTTTTTCTTAATTCGATCCTATTAGTAGTATCTTGATCTAGTAGAATAAAGTTTATGGCATGATCTAGTTTTGAGTTTGCTTTATGATCTCTTTTTGTAATTGAGTCCGTGAGCTATATATAATAAAGATTAGTGTTGAGTCAAGGGCTTGATTATTTTGCCATGATCTTGGGTGAATAAAAGAAAAGAGAAAAAGAATAAAAAGGAACAAAAAGTTCATATTGATCTTATTGAGAGTAATGACTTCACATAGAAAGAGTATGATGATTAAAAGTTGTTGGGAGTTGGCAGACATAGCTTTGGTCATTGTTGCAATTAATAGGAAGTAATAAGGAAAGAGAGGTTTTCACATATAGATATATTATCATTGACATCTTTTATGATTGGGAGCACTCATTAAAATATGACATGCTAAAGGGTTGATATTGGACAAGGAAGACAACGTAATGAGGTATGTCTTTCTTATATCTGAGATAAAGTATGTTGTCATGGATCCTCTAACTTGTTGAGCTTGCCTTTCCCCCTCATGCTAGCCAAATTCTCAGCACCAAGTAGAAATACTACTTGTGCTTCCAAATACCCTTAAACCAGTTTTGCCATGAGAGTCCACCATATCTACCTATGGATTGAGTAAGATCCTTCAAGTAAGTTGTCATCGGTGCAAAGCAATAAAAATTGATCTAAATATGTATGATTGATTGGTGTGGGAGAAATAAGCTTTATACGATCTTGTGATGTGGAAGTAATAAAAGCGATGGACTGCATAATAAAGGTTCATATCAAAAGGGGTAATATAAAGTGACGTTCTTTCGCATTGAGATTTTGTGCATCCAACCATAAAAGCGCATGGCAACCTCTGCTTCCCTCTGCGAAGGGCCTATCTTTTATTATTATCTTCTACCTTATGCAAGAGTCATGGTGATCTTCACCTTTTCATTTTCATTTTATCCTTTGGCAAGCTCAGCATGTTGGAAAGAACATGATATATATATATAATTGGATGTAGGGGAGCAAGAACCATTATTGTTGACATTACCCTTGAGGTAAAAGGTTGTGGGGCAAAACCATAAGCCCCTATCTTTCTCTGTGTCCGATTAAAACTCCGTAACCACAAGTATTGCGTGAGTGTTAGCAATTATGGAGGACTAAATGATAGTTTAGTATGTGCACATGCTTTTAGCTCTGACATAGACTCTTTCTGATGTTATGATAAATTGCAATTGCTTCAATGGCTGAGATTATAGTGTGTTGGAGCCCAATAAGGTTTATGATTTATACTTTTGCATTATGAATAGATAATCACTTGAACATAAGTAATCATATGACAAAATCTATATATGTTGCTGTTATGAGAATAATCATGATGCCTTCATGTCTGTATTTTATTTTTATCGACGCCTCTACCTCTAAACATGAGGACATATTTATTGTTATCGGTTTTTCGCTTGAGGACAAGCGAGGTCTAAGCTTGGGGGAGTTGATACGTCCATTTTGCATCATGCTTTTATATCGATATTTATTGCATTATGGACTATTATTTCACTTTATGTCACAATACTTATGGCTATTCTCCCTTATTTTACAAGGTTTACACAAGGAGGGAGAATGCCGGCAGCTGGAATTCTGGGCTGGAAAAGGAGCAAATATTAGAGACCTATTCTGCGCAACTCCAAAAGTCCTGAAACTCCATGGAACATCTTAAAATAAATAAAGAAAAATCCTCGCCAAAGATGAAGGCCAGGGGGCCCACACCCTGCTCACGAGGGTGGGGGCGCCCCCCTACCTCGTGGGCCCCCTGGTGGGTCTCTGATGTCCATCTTCTGCTATATGAAGTATTTCGATGAGAAAAAATCAAAGGGAACCTTTCGGGACGAGACTCCGCCGCCACGAGGCGGAACCTTAGCGGAACCAATCTAGAGCTCCGGCAGAGCTGTTCTGCCGGGGATACTTCCCTCCGGGAGGGGGAAATCATCACCATCGTCATCACCAACGCTCCTCTCATCAGGAGAGGGCAATCTCCATCAACATCTTCACCAGCACCATCTTATCTCCAAACACTAGTTCATCTCTTGTATCCAATTCTTGTCTCAAAGTCCGGGATTGGTGCTAGTAGGTTGCTAGTAGTGTTGATTACTCCTTGTAGTTGATGCTAGTAGGTTTATTTGGTGGAAGATCATATGTTCAGATCCTATATGCATATTATTACCCCTCTTATTATGAACATGAATATGCTTTGTGAGTAATTACGTTTGTTCCTGAGGACAAGGGAGAAGTCTTGCTATTAGTAGTCATGTGAATTTGGTATTCGTTTGATATTTTGATAAGATGTATGTTGTCTAGCCTCTAGTGGTGTTATGTGAACATCGACTACATAACACTTCACCATTATTTGGGCCTAGAGGAAGGCATTGGGAAGTAAAAAGTAGATGATGGGTTGCTAGAGTGACAGAAGCTTAAACCCTAGTTTATGCATTGCTTCGTAAGGGGATGATTTGGATCCACATGTTTCATGTTATGGTTAGGTTTACCTTAATACTTTTGTTGTATTTGCGGATGCTTGCAATAGAGGTTAATCATAAGTGGGATGCTTGTTCAAGTAAGAACAACACCCAAGCACCGGTCCACCCACATATCAAATTATCAAAGTATCGAACGCGAATCATATGAACGTGATGAAAACTAGCTTGACGATATTCCCATGTGTCCTCAAGAGCGCTTTTCCTATTATAAGAGTTTGTTTCGGCTTGTCCTTAAAAAGGATTGGGCCACCTTGCTGCACTTTATTTACTATTGTTACTTGTTTCTCGTTACAATTTATCTTATCACAAAACTATCTGTTACCACTTATTTCAGTACTTGCAGAGAATACCTTGCTGAAAACCGCTTATCATTTCCTTCTGCTCCTCGTTGGGTTCGACACTCTTACTTATCGCAAGGACTACGATAGATCCCCTATACTTGTGGGTCATCATCGGCGAGCCATTGAGAATAAATGGATCTTCAAGAGGAAGAGGGACGCTGATAGTAGTGTTACTATCTACAAAACTCGAAGTGTCGCAAAAAGGTTTTCGACAAGTTCAAAGTGCTGACTACGATAAGATTTTCTCACTCGTATCGATGCTTAAAAGTATGTCTGAATCATGTTAGCAGTTGCCGCATTTTATGAAATCTGGCAAATGGATTTCAAAAATGTGTTCCTTAATGGATTTATTAAAGAAGAGTTGTATATGATGCAACCAGAAGGTTTTGTCAATCTTAAAGGTACTAACGAAGTGCGCAAGCTCCAGCGATCCATTTATGGACTGGTGCAAGCCTCTCAGTGTTGGAATATGCGCTTTGATAGTGTGATCAAAGCATATTTTAAGACATTATAAGTGGGCACCCTAGGATCTCCCTCACGCTATCAGCCTTTGGAGCCGTCTGATTTCTTGTTGTGGCCATCCCTAGCCGCTGGATGCACAGTGAATTTTTCTGAACGCTTCCGTCCCCGCAGCTTCGTGAGGGCAGCTACTCCCGTAACTTTTTTGGAGCAACCTGGTTAATTGGGCCAAACAACCCACCTAGCATAGCCATCGGCCGAAGCGAGAGAGTATTCCGTGAGCGCTTGGTGTGCTCGCGAACCCTAACCAAGGCCAGCGGTGAGCAGCGCTAGGTCCCGTTTAGCCCTTTTGGTAGCGGGTCTGACGTGATAATGATGACGCCCCTGCCAAGGTTGCCGCAATGGAGCCCACCCTGGGTCGCAGCCTCGCAGGTGTGATACGTCTCCAATGTATCTATAATTTTTGATTGTTCCATGCTATTATATTAGATGTTTTGGATGTTAATGGGCTTATTTATACACTTTTATATTATTTTTGAGACTAACCTACTAACCCAAGGCCCAGTGCAAATTGTTTTTCTTCTATTTCAGTGTTTCGCAGAAAAGGAATATAAAAAGGAATCCAAACGGAATAAAACCTTCGGGAGAGTTATTTTTGGAACAAACGTGATCCAGGGGACTTGGAGTGGACGTCAAGCAACCAATGGGGAGGCCACGAGGAAGGGGGCGCGCCTACCCCCCTGCGCGCACCCTCCCCCTCGTGGGCCCCTCATGGCTCCACCTACCTACTTCTTCCTCCTATATATATTCATATACCCCAAAAACATCCAGGAGCATCACTGAGGGACTCCTGGATTACACTACTAGGAAAAGGCCTACTAATGGCGCACCAATTTTGCCTACTAATGGCGCATCACTGGTGCGCCATTAGTATCACGGCACTAGTATTTATTACTAATGGCGCACCACCCAGTGCGCCATTAGTATATAACACCATGCGCCATTAGTATGCCTCCCAGGGCCATATTTAACCATGTGCTTTGGCACACTAATGGCGCACTCTGTAGTGATGCGCCATTAGTATGAATATTAGGTTTTATTTTTTTTACTTTTCTGATTTTTGCACAGGTTACAAAATATATTATTTGACTGAATATAGACAGTAGCACACAGCAACAGCAGATTCATCGAATACAATAGAAGATTAGTCTCCGAATACAATTCATCATATTAGTCTCCGAATTCAAAAGACCGAACAAAGATAAAACATTACAAGTCTCGAGACCGCGAGTATCGAGTTTGTCGGAAGTAATACTAATCCTAAGAAGTCCTACTAATCATCATCATACAACTTCTACTCGTTATTCATAACAAGTCATACGATCATCATCTTGATAGTCATCGAACCAACCCTACTTAGTTGGCCCATACAGAAGAAGCAACACCCTGCACTAGCCTAAAATCAAGTGAAGTTTCACCCATATAAGAACAACTTTATAAAAACAGAGAAGTTGCTATGTTTTTTCTACTGCTAGGAAAAACATCACTCATTGGACGGCGGGGGTGGGGGCGCGAGGACGCGGGGGCGGCGGGGGTGGGGGCGGCGGGGGTGGGGGCGCGGGGGCGCGTGGGTGGCGGGGGTGGAGTCCGGCGGGGGTCGGGGCGGCGGCGTCGTGGGTCTGGCGAGGGAGAGAGGGACGAAAGGGGATCTCTGGCGAGGGAGAGGGAGGACTTAGCTATAGGGGGAAGCTTACTAATGGCTCACCACCCGTCGGTGCGCCATTAGAAATCTTTTTTTAGATAGCAATGGCGCACCCACCGCCGGTGCGCCATTAGAAATCTTTTTTTAAATAGCAATGGCGCACCACCAGGCCGTTGCGCCATTAGTATATTTATTATTATTATTTTTAATAAATGAATATGAATATGAAACAGTAATATTTTTTATAAAAACAGTAACAATTGTTGTTTAACAACAATTGTAGTCTACAATTTTTTATAATTATTTTTTAGAAAATGAATATGAATATGAAACAGAAATAATTTTTTATAAAAACAGTAATATTTTTTTTAAAATATCATCAAATTTGTTATTTAAAAATATCATCGGCGGCGGCGGTGGAGCGGGGGAGGGTGCGGGGGGTCGTCGCGGCGGTGGAGCGGGGGGAGGGTGCGGGGGGGTGCTCGGCGGCGAGGGGGATAGCTATCGAGAGGGAGGGGGATCGAGATCGAGTGTCCTCATGAATATTCAATATTTTTTCATATGGAATATGAAAAAATATCATCAAATTTGAAAAAATATTCATGAATTCAAAATGTGCCCATGAAATTTAAAAATATTCATGATATCAAAAAGTAAAAAAAAGTGCCCATTACTAGTTTAAACTAGTAATGGCGCACTATGCAACGGTGCGCCATTAGTAGTTTTGCAAAAAAGTAAAAAAAAAATACAGTCGTGGCGCACTCTACGGCTGGTGCGCCATTAGTAGTTCTAACTACTAATGGCGCACTCTGCCCGGATGCGCCATTAGTATGTTTGAAAAATGAAAAAAAACATTTTGTTACTAGTGGCGCACCGTGTGCCTGGTGCGCCATTAGTGTCTTTCACACTAATGGCGCACCAACAGATGGTGCGCCATTAGTATATAGTAATGGCGCACCACATGTCTGGTGCGCCATTAGTGTCATTTCCATCTATAGCCCTTTTCCTAGTAGTGTTAGGGGGTCTCCGGACAACCGGATTATATCCTTTGGCTGGACTGCTCGACTATGAAGATACAAGATTGAAGACTTCGTCTCGTGTCCGGATGGGACTCTACTTGGCATGGAAGGCAAGCTAGGCAATACGGATATGTATATTTCCTCCTTTGTAACCGACCTTGTGTAACCCTAGCCCCCTCCGGTGTCTATATAAACCGGAGGGTTTTAGTCCGTAGGACAACATACAATCATAACATAGGCTAGCTTCTAGGGTTTAGCCTCTCTGATCTCGTGGTAGATCTACTCTTGTACTACCCATATTATCAATATTAATCGAGCAGGACGTAGGGTTTTACCTCCATCAAGAGGGCCCGAACCTGGGTAAAACTTCGTGTCCCCTGCCTCCTGTTACCATCCGCCTAGACGCACAGTTGGGGACCCCCTACCCGAGATCCGCCAGCTTTGACACCGACATTAGTGCTTTCATTGAGAGTTCCTCTGTGCTGTGGCCAGAAGGAAGGATGTCTCGTCTCGTCTTTAAAGACGGTACTACTGTCGGGGGAGCTTTGGTGGTCGGCCAAACTCTCCGGCTAGGCGGTTTCATCATGACCGCCTATTCGGCCACCGCGCCGACGATGACTTCTCGGGTCATCAAAAACAGCCTCCACGTCAAATCGGCACTCGCCGAACAGATGGATCCAATGGATCTCGCCTCCTTAAACGAGCTCTTAGATCGCATCGCCGCCTTGGGAGTCACTACGGACTATGATCGGATTGGGCTTAAACCCGATCAAAGGGAGATTACCTCTCCACCGGTCACTCGTCATATTGCAGTGGTGGAGGAACAATGCGGCGACCTTTCCTCCATCTTGAGGACCAACTATGTCCGGATTCTCGAACTCTCTCAGCCGGATGCCCGTTCACGGGAGGACAACATCCAATCCCTGAACTTAGAGTCAGGCAGCGGCCCAGGATTATCGGGTCGCACCCCAGAACCAGAACTTCCAAAACTGGAAATTCCTCGGCCCCTGGATCCCAGATCAGGTGAGGGTTCGGATTCAATTCCACCCACCCACCCAAACATAAGCGGTCTTTCCCACAACAGGCAAGAGCCCCAGGAAACAGTACATCACTATTGGGCCAGATTCCTCCTTGCGATGAAAAAGGTTAAGGACTGTCGCGAGGAAGACGCAATCCTATTTTTCTGCAATAATTGCACGGACAAGGGAATCCTTAACGCCATAAATCGCCGTGAGATAACACGCTTTGCTGACTTGGCGTCCATAGTACGAAAGTACTGTGCGATGGAAAGTGCCTGGAAACCCGAAATAAACTTCTAGGATAATCCGGCCCTGAATACAAACCCAGTCCGAAACAAAAGGGTGCATTATCACAATAAACCCGGGTCAACTACCAAAAAGCAAAAACCCTCTACAGGGTATGGAACCGTACTAGAGGGATGGCTCAACGGACCCTGCAAAATTCATAGTACAGCGGATACAATACCAACGCACAGCCTTAGAGCATGTTGGATACTCCGGCAGGTGGCCAAAAGTGGTGAGGATCTACTTCTCCCAAATACCACAGAGCACCATCCCGTGGATAACAATACGGTGTTAACGGTCTTTGAGACCTTCGCTTCAAATAATAGACGCAAGCGAACACTCCGCAGCATGGCCGAAATCTGCCACGTAGCAGCAATAAATCCATGGAGTGACACGGCTATTACCTTCAATGCCAGTGACGAACCTAAATTCCGAACAGCCCGAGCACCAGCCGCACAGGTCCTCAGTCCAATCGTGGACGGCTTTCGACTCACCAAAGTACTCATGGATGGCGGCAGCGGATTAAACCTCATCTATGAGGAAACTCTTCAAAAGATGGAAATAGACTGGAACCACATTGAGCAAAGTAGCACAACCTTTAAAGGAATCATCCCCAGTCGGGAAGCACGCTGTGCTGGGAAAATCACACTAGATGTGGTATTCGGCACGCTGGATAATTACAGGTCCGAAGAAATTACATTCCAAGTGGCCCCGTTCAGCAGTGATTATCACGCTCTTTTAGGACGGGAGGCATTCACAATCTTCCAAGCCGTACCCCATTACGGGTACATAAAGCTCAAAATGCCCGGGCCCAATGGAATCATCACTCTCACCAGCGATCCGGACACAGCACTCCGCGCCAAAAACAAAACAGCCGCATTGGCCCTCGAGGCATTATCCGAAGCCCTCTCGACCGAGGAATTAACCATGCTACGCTCCACAGTGGACAAGGACAACGTGATACTCGACAAGAGATCCAAGCCCACCTCTTTTAAACCAGCGGATGAAATAGTCAAATTCCAAGTCCACCCAACGGACCCTACAAAAATAGCCTCCATCGGGGCACAGCTAAGCCCCACCGTGGACGTCGCACTATGAGAGTTCCTGCGCGAGAACTGGGACATATTGGCCTGGCATCCCTCAGACATGCCAGGAATCCCACGCAGGCTGGCCGAGCATAGCCTCAATATCCTAAAGGGATTCAAACCGGTCAAGCAAGCTCTTCGGTGTTTTTCCGAACCTAAGACACAGGCCATGGGAGAGGAACTAGCCAAGTTATTGGAGGCCGGATTCATCAAAGAAATAAACACACCCGGACTGGTTAGCAAACCTGGTGATGGTACCAAAGAAGGACAAATCATGGCGCCTTTGTGTCGATTTCAAAGACCTCAATAAAGCTTGCCCAAAGGATCCCTTCCCCCTCCCACGCATCGATCAAATCATTGATGCTACCGCAGGACACGAGTCATTGTGTTTCCTCGACGCATACTCCGGTTACCACCAAATCAAGATGGCGGAGCCCGACCAAGCCGCAACGGCATTCATCACACCATACGGTCCCTTTTGTTTTAACACAATGCCTTTTGGGCTCAAGAACGTCGGCGCAACATATCAGCGCATGATTCAGACATGTCTGGAGAAACAAATCGGCAAAACAGTAGAGGCATACGTAGACGATGTGGTTGTTAAAACCAAACACGTCGACTCTTTGATAGATGAATTGAGGCTCACATTCGACAACCTCCAAACATACGACATCAAGCTCAATCCGGAAAAATGTGTTTTCGGCGTACCAGCCGGAAAGCTCCTGGGTTTCATTGTCTCCAGTAGAGGTATCGAAGCTAATCCGGCCAAAATCCAAGCTTTGTCACAGTTGGCTACACCAACAGACCTCAAACAAATCCAGAAATTAACTGGATGCGTGGCGGCTCTAAGCCGCTTTATCTCCCGCTTAGGAGAAAAAGCTTTACCCCTTAATCGCCTTCTTCGGCGCACCGAACACTTCGAGTGGACGGACGCTGCCACAGCCGGATTGGAAGAAATAAAGGCCATTTTGGCAACCAACCCAATCCTGGCCGCGCCAAACATTGGCGAACCAATGCTATTGTACATTGCGGCAACTCATCAAGTTGTAAGCGCAGTGCTCGTCGTCGAACGAGAAGCTGCCGGACATAAATTCCCTCTTCAAAAGCCGGTATACTATGTATCCACTGTCCTCACTCCATGCAAATCATGGTACCCACATTATCAAAAGATAGCCTATGCGGTATTCATGGCGTCCCGGAAGCTACGACACTACTTTCAAGAGTGTTCGATTACGGTAGCATCGGAAGTGCCACTTAATGATATTATAAACAACCGTGACGCTACGGGACGGATTGCCAAATGGGCCATTGAGCTCCCCCCGTTCGACATAACATACAAACCCCGACGAGCCATTAAATCGCAAGTATTGGCCGACTTCGTCGCCGAATGGACGGAGGCCGAACTCCCTAAAGAGTACGGCGCATGCTCCAACTGGATCATGCACTTCAACGGTTCTAAAATGCTGGCCGGTCTAGAGGTTGGCATCGTCCTGACATCCCCAACCGGGGATACCGTTCAGTACGTACTGCAAATATTGTATACAGACTCCAACAATGCAGCCGAATACGAAGCACTGTTGCATGGTCTTTGGATGGCAGTCTCCATGGGCATTCAACGCCTGGAGGTGCGTGGGGATTCAAACCTCGCAATATCCCAAATAAATGGAGACTTTGACGCCAAGGATCCGAAAATGGTGGCCTATCGAAACGCCGTCTAAAAATGTCAGCTCGATTCGAGGGGCTCGAATTTCACCATGTGGCTCGGGAAAACAATCAGGCGGCGGATGTCCTCGGCCGCATCGGCGCAAAACGCGATACGGTCCCCCCCCCCAACATATTTCTGGAAAGGCTGTCCAAGCCATTCGTAGTATGTGAAGGAGACACCGGTAACAACAGTCCGGACCCGGCCAAAATGACAGATACCGAATAATCTGACACAATCAGAGGCTCTGCCACCGAAATAACACCTTCAGCCCACGTAATAATGGCCATTATTGCCCCGTGGACAGAACCATTCCTAGCCTACCTAACTAGGCAGGAACTTCCGGAGGACCAAAATGAGCCACGCTGCATAGTGCGGTGATCCAAGGCCTACAGGGTCCATGAGGGAGAATTGTACAAAAAAAGCACTACCGGAGTCCTTCAAAGGTGCATCTCCGAAGAGGAAGGGCGGAATCTTCTGGCGGAAATTCACGCCGGACTCGGCGGTCATCACGCCGTAGCCCGGGCCCTTGTAAGCAAGGCCTTCCGCACAGGATTCTATTGGCCAACAGCCCGGGCAGACGCACAGGACTTGGTCCAATGTTGCACTGGCTGCCAGCTCTTTGCAAATCAAAGCCACATGCCACCCACCGCCCTCCAAACAATCCCCATTACATGGCCCTTTGCGGTCTGGGGGCTTGACATGGTTGGACCCCTTAAAGGGGGAACCCACAAGAAAAAATACTTACTGGTCATGGTGGATAAATTCACCAAATGGATAGAGGCCAAACCTGTTAAAACAGCCGAATCCGGACCGGTGATAGACTTCATATCTGGGGTTGTACACTGTTGTGGCGTCCCCCACAGCATCATCACTGACAATGGCACAAAATTCCCGGCTGATGAGGTAAAACTCTGGTGCAGCAAAATGGGCATCAAGCTCGATTATGCTTCAGTCTATCACCCACAAACCAACGGTCAAGTCGAGCGAGCAAATGGTCTTATAATGAGAGGCATTAAACCCAGATTAGTGCGTTCCTTAACAGAGTCTGACACGCACTGGGTAGAGGAGCTCGAATCCGTACTTTGGGGGCTGTGGACCACGCCGAATCATAGTACCGGATATACACCGTTCTTTATGGTGTACGACGTAGAGGCAGTCTTGCCCTGTGACATAATTCATGACTCACCTCGAGTGCGCATGTACAAAGAAAGAGAAGCTGAGCTCGATCGGCAGGACAGTCTTGACACCTTGGAGGAGGAGCGCGATGTAGCCAAAGCCCGTTCCGCATTTTATCAGCAACAGGCTCGCAAATACCAAAGCAGAGAAGTACGGGCCAAAACTTATAACGTTGGCGAACTGGTTCTACGCCTGTCGGATAAGAAAAAGAACAAGCTCGAGCCCAAATGGGAAGGTCCCTTCATTATTGACCAAGTTCTGACCGGTGGAGCATACCGACTGCGGATGCATCGACTAGTCGACTCGAGCCGAACCCATGGAACGCGGCCAGGCTCCGAAGATTCTACGCCTAGCACCAAACTCTATGTTAGTCCCCTTCCTTTGTCCATTTTCTGCATATACATCATCTGTCTTGTTTCCCTTTCTTTCTTTCTTTCTCTTATTATTTCGCTAGGCCTTCAAGGGTCACCTTGTGCCTCACTTGTACATTATAGATGCGCTAGCCGCACTCTTCATACCTGGGGGCTTCTTTCACAGAAGCTTAAATTATTTATCTGGGCCTCACGCCCAACACATGTGTTATACTTCCGCATGTACCTTTTTTCATCATTATATGCATCGATATGACTTAAGTTTTGGCCAAGCTGGGTTGCCTGGCTCTTGTATTTATGCCCTACGTTCCCGTTAATTCGGCTAGGGCATAAGGGGAGCACCTCTGCGATTGTTACTGCCGGGTCAGCCGGATGTGTACCTCAGACTGGGTGAAGCCGAAAGCTAGCATTGTTAAGGGAATATTCGGTCGATGAACAAAAGATGATTTTTTATTTATTTTCCATATCTGCCCCCAAATGTTTTTTTCTGCGTTTCCTATCGCAGTCCGGACATGCACTTTAGGGCATGCTTACCCAGGGAAAGGAACCCTTAACGGAACTATTCTCCCTGGAAGATGTTTCTTACTACCCATGTAATATAACATAACTAGTTGGGCACTTGTCTGATAAAGCACTAATGACCCCTACGCCTGGTCTCCACACATACCCCGGTTTTATATAACTCAACGGGTATTCGGATTCACTCTGGACTATTAGGCCCGGAGGTTGAAGCGAAAAGGTCTGCAACGACAAATGATCTACAATCCGGCTAGAAGGCATTATACATGTCACTTTAATTACATAGTCATGCAGACTGACTAAACTCCTCCTCTATACCATCCAACAGGCGGTCTAGCTTACAATCCTGTTGGGAATACTTTGCGGCTAATTCTACTTGCCCATAAACTAAGCTAACGGGGATCTCTTTTCCGTCAGGCCCCATAGGTCCGACCTCGGCCATGTGATTTGGGTCTGCCTTGGTATAGCGCGTCTTCACCATGGCCCAGGCTTCTCTGGCACCCTGTCGGCAGGCTGATATCTTCCATAATCGGAAGCGCCGCCGTGCTCCCTTCAGCTTCTCCGCAAGCTCTGCAACGCCTTCTGGCAGGGAGACGGACGGCCACAAGGCCTGGGCAACACCCTGCATCACCTGCCGAACTTGTTCGTGCAGATGTGACAGCTCGGACAGAAGATCACCCGCAGACCCGGGCATTTCCTCCGCGGGACGACCTGTCAGCATACCTACAGACATAACGCTGTTAGTCGACTTCTTTGCCAAACTCCTTTAACAAGATTCGTTCAAGCACTTACTGAAAATGCCGCGTCGAAGCCGCTTATTCTCCTTCTCGGAGTCCGCAAGCTGGCCCCGAACGTCTTTTAGTTCAACGCTTAGCTTAACATTGGCATCTTGGAGATTGTTTTTCTCCCGCCTAACCTCAGTCAGCACGCATTTGCTAGCTTCTAGCTGTCATATAACATGCTGGTCCTCCGGATTCTCCCCGGACTCATCTGCGACATATGTTGTTAGAACCGCAGCTATGCCGCACACTATATGGTAACCATCACTCTTTAAAGTAAATGTTACCAGCGGGAGGCTTTTTCTGTTCCTGCAATGCGGCAAGAGCGGCCCGCAGTTGGGCCTTGCATTCCTCCAGCTCCTGGGACAGCCTAGTATTCTTCTCTGAAAGAACCTGCACATTAAAGATGATCCTTAAATCAGTTCTGCTAACTATTTCAAGTCTCAGGGGCTACTGATACATATAAATCGCCAGATTTACTCACCCGTACATCCTTTACATACTGATCCGTGGCTCTGGCTAGACCATCTTGAGCAGCACGGAGGTACGCCTCTCCAGAATTAAAGGCGTCGAACGCCTCTGGTGAGAAACAAGCGTCGCGGAGTACGGCCCGGTGGCGCCTATGATTCATGGCGCTTTCCACTTCTGAGTTTATAGCGGATAATCTACCTGCATCCTCTGTAGGGGGATTATCCGGCGCCTGCCCCATGTCAGCTTCCGCCTCTATGTCCGGTCCAGGCGCCCGACTGGTGGAAGCTTGATTGGCAGCATCGCCGGACATATTCCGGCGAGCGTTTTTTCTGTTAAAGAAACGTGGGCGTCGTTACATTTTGAGAAAGACGGCAACCAGGGAGCGCGGTTTTTCCTATACCTTTGCGCCGGCGTCTCCATCCTGACCGCCTTCCTTTTTGGCCTACCCGGCCTCGGTGCCTCTTGTTGGCAAGTTGCTGCGGGTTCGGCAGGGCATCCCGAATGCCTTCCCTGCAAAAGATGCCATGTGTATATGGTGGGTGATGTGCCTAAAAGGGGGTCCTAGTTTTGGAGTTGGGACTTTTTTGATTTTTCTTACCTGTGATGCAGGGAGCAGTCCGGGATAGTCGGCCGTAATGGCCACCAGGACGTCATCGCAGCTTAACTGATAGAACTGTCGGTCTATCACTTCCACGAAGATAACCGGATCTTCTTCAAGTCCGGAGTCGAGGGCCCGGTCAGGGTCCTCTGGTTGTGGAGAAGGGCTGCTGACCTCCTTTATGGCTTTTCGCAGTTCCTGCCGCAAAGTGGCAAGGTGAATATTTACGACTAAGAATGCGGGAAAAATGGGAGCATGGAGATATAACTTACCCAGCTTGGAGGATTGTACATGGAGAATCAATCCCGTGGCTTCATGCGGGTGAACTCCTCTTCCTCACCCTTGAACAGTTCGGACAGAATCTTCACTAGAGCGGCAGCATTGTCTGGACCCTTACGCCCGCAGCGGGTGGCGTCATCCGCCCCGTTATAACACCACAAGGGGTGCCCATGATATTGAAGTGGCTGCACTCCCTGCATTACGCAAATCGACATAACTTCGATTATTGTCAATCCTGATCGAGCCAGTGCTTTGATCCGGTTCATCAGATAGAGGACTTCTCCGTTGTCTTCTGCCTGGGGGCTCCGTGGGCGCCAACTTCGGCGCTTCTTCAGAGGAGCATTGTTGAACTCAGGTAGACCCCGCCGAACAGGGTCCGGAAGGGGGACGTCCTCCATATAAAACCATTCTGATGGCCAGTCTTCGGACGGCTTCTTCAGGGTACCAGACAGGTATCCGGTATCGGCGATGCGCCATATTTCGGCTCCGCCCACTTGATAAAGTGATTCCCTCTGTGTGCGAGGGACAAGGCAGAATAGCCTTTTCCATAGCTCGAAGTGAGCCTCGTAGCCCAGGAACAAATCGCAAAGAGCAACATAGCTGGCGATATGTAGAATGGAGGCAGGGGTGAGATTGTGTAATTGGAGGCCGTAGAACTCCAGGAGCCCGCGGAGGAATGGGTGAACTGGAAATCCGAGTCCCCTTAGTAAATAAGGAACAAGGCAGACCTGTTCCCCCATGGAGGGACAAGGAAGGATCTCCGCTTGCGCCCCGCCATTATAGGTGGCGAGCCCGGCACGAACGAGCACCATATACACCGGAGGGAGAAATCCCTTAGTCTGCAGCTCGACTAATCGACTGTGCGGGATTGAACACCTCTCCCAATCACCAGGCTTAGGGCTACAGGGGCGGGACGAGGAGCTGCGGAGGTCGGCCATGCTGGAATGGATCTTTCTGAAGCATGCTCTGATGAATTCTCGCTGGGGGAGGATGATATGGATCGGATCTAAGAATCCCCGTCCCTTTAATAGACAATTTATTTATCTGGCTAGGGGGGCGAATGTAAAAACGCCCTGGCGCCTCGTATTCATTCGACACGTGGGAGATAGCCCTTATTGGGCACAGAAGCCAAGAGGTTCAACATTTATGGAGCCGGACACTGCTTACGAACACTTGAAAGTTGGAGAAGAACCCGCCTTCCAATGTCGAAGACAACACTGCGCGCCGGACTCATCGTCATTGAAGCCTGGTTCGGGGGCTACTGAGGGAGTCCTGGATTAGGGGGTCTCCGGACAGCCGGATTATATCCTTTGGCCGGACTGCTGGACTATGAAGATACAAGATTGAAGACTTCGTCTCGTGTTCGGATGGGACTCTACTTGGCGTGGAAGGCAAGCTAGGCAATACGGATATGTATATTTCCTCCTTTGTAACCGACCTTGTGTAACCCTAGCCCCCTCCGGTGTCTATATAAACCGGAGGGTTTTAGTTCGTAGGACAACATACAATCATACCATAGGCTAGCTTCTAGGGTTTAGCCTCTCTGATCTTGTGGTAGATCTACTCTTGTACTACCCATATCATCAATATTAATCGAGCAAGACGTAGGGTTTTACCTCCATCAAGAGGGCCCGAACCTGGGTAAAACTTCGTGTCCCCTGCCTCCTGTTACCATCCGCCTAGACGCACAGTTCAGGACCCCCTACCCGAGATCCGCCGGTTTTGACACCGACAATCACGAAACCCTATTTACACCACCGCAACCTTCTGTACCCAAGAGATCCCATGCTGGGGCCTTTTTTGGAGCTCCGCCGGAGGGGGAATCGATCACGGAGGGCCTCTACATCAACTCCATGGCCCCTCCGATGATGTGTGAGTAGTTTACCTCGGACCTTCGGGTCCATAGTTATTAGCTAGATGGCTTCTTCTCTCTCTTTGGGTCTCAATACAATGTTCTCCTCGATCTTCCTGGAGATCTATTTGATGTAACTCTTTTTGCGGTGTGTTTGTCGAGATCCGATGAATTGTGGGTTTATGATCAAGTTTATCTATGAACAATATTTGATTCTTCTCTGAAATCTTTTATGTATGATTGGTTATCTTTGCAAGTCTCTTCGAATTATCAGTATGGTTTGGCCTACTAGATTGATCTTTCTTGCAATGGGAGAAGTTCTTAGCTTCGGGTTCAATCTTGCGGTGTCCTTTCCCAGTGACAGCAGGGGCAGCAAGGCACGTATTGTATTGTTGCCATCGAGGATAAAAAGATGGGGTTTATATCATATTGCTTGAGTTTATCCCTCTACATCATGTCATCTTGCCTAATGCATTACTCTGTTCTTATGAACTTAATACTCTAGATGCATGCTGGATAGCAGTCAATGTGTGGAGTAATCTCTACTATTAAAGGAGAATCGAACGTCGTGATGGTTCAACCTCCTTCGATGCCCCCTCCTTGCTAGCTTTCCCGCCCACGTCCTCCTACCAATTTTTTTCAAACCCTCCAAAAACCAGAGGTAAACCTCCTCTCATACATCGATCCCGCACCCAACTCGCAAATTAGAAAAACCGCACGTCACCCACGTCCTTCCCCGATCTGGAAGACTATCCCACATCCCTCACACAACACGAAAGAAACCAAAGCTCCTCGCGATGGCCTGACGCGCCCTCCTGCCTCCTGATGCTGCTCCGCACCGGTGCCTCACCAGCCGTGCCCTCCCCCCAGCCTCCTGTCCATGCGCCCCAGCGATGCCATCCTGCGCACTACTGCTTCTCTGGGTGCCCAAATCCGGGGCTCCCTGCAATTCCCGAGGCTTCCGGTGGTGAGCCGTATGGAGGAGGAGCCGGCGGCAGGGAAGGGAGCGGGCATAGCGTCGACTACACGTCACAAGACAAGCACGGAGGACTACGTCATGCAGTCCATGCTCGGCTGGGGGCCTATCTCTCCACCATCTGCCTCATCTACAAGACCGCCCACTTTGTACGTGCTAACCCCTTGTCTCAAATTCTCCTATTAAGTCATTCTATTAGTTCTATGATTCATGCTGATATGTAGGAAAATATCGATCTAGATGTAGCAGTTTCCCTGCCCACCAGATGCTTGCTCTTTTGCCTTGGAGCATAAGAAGAAAAATTATTTCATCTATCGTAATAATTACTGTTCGATCCGTCAATTCTATCCTCATGCAAGCAATTTTTATTTTATTTTACCACTGTTCTGGAGAGGTTCAGCTGCCTTTGTCTGGTGTTTCTAAATATTTTAGTTGTATATACGTGCAGAGGTATGTGCTTCTGAAGGTGGGAAGATCCAAGACAAAGAAAGAGGGAGGGAAACAGGCAACATGTAACATGGAGATGACCCAGCCATGCCGAATCCGCTAGACGCCGAACCTACCATGGCCATGTCCCCGAGGTGCGCCCTGATGCTCTTTGATGACTGCTGGTCACTGCCAAAACGGCGCCCACCCCAGCTGGAGGGACGGGTGGGCTTTACCCGTCGATGCTCTTCCGTGAAGGTAAAAGGGAACATGGTCTTGCCGTTGTAGGTTCTGCCCATGTTGTTCAGGGAGGAGCAGTACATGGCTGGCATCCTCAATGGGAGCCATGTGTGCATGTTTTTTTACTTTCTTCCTGATAACTTGCTGGCCATGATGAAGTACACCGAGTCACCAAGTTTGTCGGTGAATTGTTGGCCTCAGTGTAGCTCCTTCAATCATATATATCGCCTCATATTTCTTTGTATTTATGCCAGGTAAATGCCAAGCCAGTCAACTACCTTCTGGATATCATGTTTTGGGTAGGTTTCCTATATATAAATTTATTGAAGTATCAATTACTTCATGAGCCATTATTTCTACAACCATGTTTTGCAATAGCATAGGATATTTCTGTGTGCCTCTTGTAGGATATTATTCACTAGTTAGCAACTGTGCTTTGGTATAACTCAGGTGTCTCAATGAATGATTTAATTGATTATCCAATATTTATTTAGTATATGGTCCTGTTGTAGGCAAAGAAGATGCATAATTCTTTTGGGAGGAAAAAATGACATGCATGCTACTCCCTCCGTTCCTAAATATAAGTCTTTGGAGATATTCCACTATAAACCACATACAGAGCAAAATGAGTGAATCTACACTCCAAAATGCATCTATATACATCTGTATGTGGTTCATAGTGCAATCTCTACAAGACTTATATTTAGGAACGGAGGGAGTAGATGTTAACAAATTAGCATAGGTCATCTACATTCTATGGTGTGTCCGGCTGACGGATGTGCAACTTCTGATTATCTGAATACTAGAATAATAATTCTTAGGTAGCAGCAACGTATGATGTATACATTGAGTCATGCTAAAAACGAGATGCTTAAATAATTGCCCATTTGATTTGTAAAATAAAAAAATTAACACTGAAGATAGCATAATAGAAGCATCTCTCAGTTATTTAACCCAGGCTGAAGCTGCTGGTCCAACAAAGAAGTTTAGAGGTGGAGACCAAAACTAGGGCCTTTGTGCGTAAGGTCTGGAGTTGGTCGATGGCCAAGCCACAAAGAGGACAGTTCACTGCGGGTCACTGGTGTCAAGGATTTCAGTCTACATCTCTGGTTCAAGAAGGTGAATAGAGCTGCAAAATGGGTACATTGCATGTCATTGACCTGGAGAAAAACATGCACATGGCCAATCCCTGCGACAGCAATGGAGCACATGGGGTTGGTTTCGCAGAAGGTGTGGATGTCATCTTCATTACCATAAATGTTGGCTTATTCATGACTGACCTCAAGTTTTGTGCCGCTGAAGAGGGTAATGAACCTGAGATCTACTATTCTTATCCATCCTACATGGGCTTCTACGCTCCTGGTAAGGTACACGCCATTCATTCTGTTGTTCCTTGTTTTATAGCTTCCTTATGTTTGCTTAGTTACTTGATTCTCGTTTGCGAACAATCAGTCGATCAGTAATAATGCAAGTAATATTTGCCAGTTTGTATTCATATATAGAACTTGCAAGAGGTATATTTGTTTATGCTAGACAAAGCTAAACATATGAAAATTGGAAAATAGAACTTGTTTTTTGTTCTGAGATTTGACTTGATAAGGACCGTCCTAAGTGGTTTCTCTTTTTAGTTCCGTTTGCTGAGAGCACTGGACAATAATTGTAAACCATTGTGGTCTTTCACCCGACAGATGATTCAAATTTAATTAGGGCCTAAAACAACCCCTAGCATGGCTCTATCTTACTGCTACATTACAAATAAACCTCACTACTCCGATACACACATATATGTACCAAAATGCGTAAGTCAGCAGGCTTTTCTACAGATCATATATTCCTCACTATAATAATATGGTACATTGTGTTGCTTCACAGATTTTGAAAATTGATGATTTTGATTCTAGGGTTCCATAGATTTTGGAAGTTGATATTGACCATTGGTCAGCTACTTGTAAGACTATACAATAGTTCACTGCCCCGATCTCTCCAAAAAAGCCCCCCCCCCATTCCTCCCAAGGTTTGATTCCAGCCACTATCTATTTAACAACTATCGAACATATCTGACCTTTGCCACTCTCACTGATAGACCTGAAGTGGTTGCCTAAGCGACACCAATTGAGAATGCAAGTGTCACCGGTCGACAGATTGGATGAAGAGTGGTGAGGGAACTGAAGTCAAACTGCTCCGACAGACAACAACAACACCAGCACACGCATCATCATTTGTAGGACGCCAAGGTCGTGATGCAGATCAATTTGTTGTGCTCGCCCTACTACATTCCTCCATTCATAGGTATGGCCATGGTCGCGGGTTGGGATATAACAAGTTGGCATGACTACTAGAATCTACTAGAGCAATGGTCGGGCAACCTCGTGTGGTCAAGCTTGAGAAGGGAGCCGGAAAATGAACATGGTTGTCATTTAGGGCAGAGGTTCAAGGTGCGTAGGGCAGGGTGAAATTTCTCCAATTTTTGGAATTTTTAGGAGGTACGAAACAACTACCCTCTTGTATATATGACATCACATTTCTTTTGAACTGATATAAGATGACACTTGATTCTTCATGGTATGTTGTCTGAAGCTGTTGATGCTCCTTATTGTGTTAATAGATAGATTGAGAGAAATACTTTTAGAGGTGTTTGAGAGGAACTTGTAAATCATATAGTTCGTTTTTCTAGATACTACGATGGAATTTTCTTTTTATGTTCTATTTCTCAGCTGTAGCCAGCTGGATGTAATCTTGCAATTCTATATTTATGCCGTTGAAAATTTGTTGTTAGATAAATTGTTGTGTATCAGTGCCTGATTTTGTTGAGTGATATTAGTCACATATAACTAAGTATAATATCTATTAGACAATCTTCTTGCGAACCAAAACAATAGGTGCATGTTATTTTCTTATATTTTATGTACATGATGCAAGGGAAACTGTTAGAAGGGATAGAGAGAAAGATTGGCGGAGTATGATGAATGTTGTATTGAGCCTCGCAGATGGCTTATATAGAGTAGAAGGGTTGGAGGGCAAGAAGCCTCTCCTAGAGATAAGGCAGGAGATGAATACAAATCATAGTCTATCATATACAGAGATATGCCTATATACTCTAACATCCCCCCCCTCCCGCAGTCGTAGCGGTAGCGTCGCGCAGACAACAGGAGCGTCGCGGGCGGTCAGACTAGAGAGAATAGCAGTGGACGAGCTGACATCCCCTCGCAGTCGCAGCGGGAGCGTCATGGACGATGTCGCGTTGCGGATGCGTTAACTGTAGAGGAAGTCGACGAGTTGCTCAAGTGAGGTGGTGGCCCTTTGTGTCGTTGTCGAGGTAGCCGAGAGCGTGGGTGGTGTAGCTGTGGTCGAGGTACTCATGCGAAGAACACCGTGATCGATGTCGAGTCTAGTAGTCGGTGTCGAGGAAGTCTCCGTGGAGCCGCGGGCGCAAGGAGGCGCCGAGTTAGTCATGGGTGCAGTGGTGTCGAAGTAGTGGTGCGCCAGGAAGAAGACGTTGTTGACGAGGTGTCGCGCCGGGTTTCCCAAGCCTGGGGACACATCATGGACGAAGGCATGCGTCGATGTTGAGAGCACCGGGCATGCGTAGACGCACGATGTCGATGTTGATGATGCGCCGCTCCAGACTTGCCGGGCTTGGGAACACACCGGGGATGATGGCACGCGTCGGTGTTGTCAGCACCAGGCATGCGTAGATGGGGACCTGCACAAGTTGTACGCCATGTCAGAGGAGTTGGAGGGGCCAGCAAAGAATTACTCAACGATGGTTGCGGCACCAATCAGTGTGGGGCCGATGTTGCCGACGGTGGTCGGAGTAGACGAAGTGGTCGGGGAACATGACGACGAAATTGGCGATGAGATGGTGCTGGATGAAGACAAAGGGGGTGGATGGGCGGCACGACTCGCATGAGCGAGCGGCACCGACGCCAAAGAAGAGCGGTGGCGGCGGCCTGACAGCGGCACAGCGGCTGGGTTAGGAGCGTTGCAGCGATGCTAGAAGTAGGCGAGGAACCCGACAGCATGACAAAGATCGACGCAGACGGTGGCGTTCCCATGCCAAGGGAGGCAGCGCGGCGCATGCCTCATGAAAGTCGACATGCAGGGACCGCGTGTCATGGCGCTACGGCCTGAAGGGGTGATGTAGCAGCAACTCGCGAGTTGGGATGACGACATGGACCGAGCCGCGACACTACTTCCCGAAGGGGCGGCGCAGCAGCGGTGCGCTGGTCAGTGCAGCCGCGAGGACGGCCTCGGAGAGTGGCCGGGACTGCGTGCCACGGTGCTATGGCCCAAAAAAGAAAATACCGGGCAAGCAACCGGCGGAGAGAAAACCGATCAAGAGATCGGAAAAACTCACCAGGATGGCCATTCACGGATCAACGGACGAACCCTGCTACGGGTCGCGCGCCCCTGGAAGAGACCATGATGATCGACCTTCCCAGGGGCGGGGCGGTGCGGAAGCGTGCGGCGGCTAGGTCTAGGAACTTGTGGCTGATACCATGTTAGAAGGGATAGAGAGGAGAATGGTGGAATATGATGGATGTTGTATTGAGCCTCTCGGGCAGTTTATATAGAGTACAAGGCTTAATGGGCAAGAAGCCTCTCTACAGATAAGGCAGGAAATAATTACAAATCATAATCTACCATATACAAAGGTATGCCTATAATCTAACAGAAACCATTTATAAGTCAATAACCGAATTTTGTTACGCTTGAGATGATTGCAATAAGTAAGCATCTGGTAGATGAGTAAGAGTAACAATTATGGGAAGAACCTAACGATTGTATATCAGGAACCCAACATGCTTTCCATCTTTGATTCATCATGGTCACCGCTTCCAAAAGTAGTGACAGATGTTGTCACCAGATGTCCAGCCCTTCATTATCCATGTTGTAACCCGAGCTTCTTAGTGCGCAATCATCATATAAAATGATTGCAACCCTGGTCACCCTTTTGTTACCAATGGTGTATGTTGCTATTCTTCAGACTCCTACTTCACTAATCGTATCAATACGAGTATATGACAGGCTTAATGCTCGGTCATGTGTATACTTTTGATTTCGAGACATGATGGCACATGAAAAAGAAAGAGCCACGGTGGAGATGTGGCGGGGCTTACGAGGAGATGACACACAATGCATGGAACTAGAGACAGATTGATAGGGAGCCAGTGGCAATTTGAGACGTATGAGGAACCAACGCCTTATCTTGTCCAGGGCTGGGAGTTTAAGGCAACACTTGGAATGGATGATGAAAACCAAAGGAATATGTGGTGTTGCAAGAATGAAGTAAGAAGATGTCAACATTGGTTGGGATGCGATCTTAAATTGCATGAGCATTCTCACTTGTCGTAGAATAACAAGTTGATAGATTGTTGTCTTTGTAAATTATTTTGGTCTGTGGCAACGCACGGGCATTCAACTAGTAGTAGTAGATGCAGAATCGTTTCGGTCTACTTGTCGCGGACGTGATGCCTATATACATGATCATGCCTAGATATTCTCATAATTATGCACTTTTCTATCAATTGCTCGATAGTAATTTGTTCACCCACCGTAATACTTATGCTATCTTGAGAGAAGCCACTAGTGAAACCTATGGCCCCCGGGTCTATTATCCTTTATATTAATCTCCCGTCAACAAGCTATTTCTGGCACCGTTTATCTTTACTTTCAATCTATATCATAAAAATACCAAAAATATTTATCTTATTATTATTATCTCTATCAGATCTCACTCTCGTAAGTGACCGTGAAGGGATTGACAACCCCTTTATCGCGTTGATTGCGAGGTTCTTATTTGTTTGTGTAGGTATGAGGGACTTGCGTGTAGTCTCCTACTGGATTGATACCTTGGTTCTCAAAAACTAAGGGAAAAACTTACGCTACTTTGCTGCATCACCCTTTCCTCTTCAAGGGAAAACCAACACAGTGCTCAAGAGGTAGCAAGAAGGATTTCTGGCGCCGTTGCCGGGGAGATCTACGCACAAGTCAAGACATACCAGGTACCCGTCACAAACTCTTATCCCTCGCATTACATTATTTGCCATTTGCCTCTCGTTTTCCTCTCCCCCGCTTCACCCTTGCCGTTTTATTCGCCCTCTTTTTCCGTTCCCCTTCTCTTTTCTAGTTCATCTCTTTTTGCTTGCTTCTTGTGTGCTTGTGTGTTGGATTTTTTGTCACATGGCTCAAGATAATACTAAATTGTGTGATTTTCTAATACCAACAATAATGATTTTATTAGCACTCCGATTGCTCCTCTTACCAATGCTGAATCTTGTGAACTTAATGCCGCTTTGCTGAATCTTGTTACGAAAGATCCGTTTTTCGGACTTCCTAGTGAAGATGCCGCTCTCCATCTTAACAACTTCGTTGATTTGTGTGATATGTAAAAGAAGAAAGATGTGGATAATGATATTGTTAAATTGAAGCTATTCCCATTTTCACTTAGAGATCATGCTAAAACTTGATTTTCGTCTTTGCCTAAAAACAGTATCGATTCATGGAATAAGTGCAAAGATGCTTTTATCTCTAAGTATTTTCCTCTCGCTAAGATCATCTCTCTTAGAAATGATATTATGAATTTTAAGCAACTTGATCATGAACATGTTGCACAAGCATGGGAGAGGATGAAATTAATGATACGTAATTGCCCTACACATGGTTTGAATGTTTGGATGATTATACAAAGATTTTATGCCGGATTGAATTTTGCTTCTAGAAATCTTTTAGATTCGGACGCGGGAGGCACTTTTATGGAAATCACCTTAGGAGAATCTACTTAACTCCTAGATAATATTATGGTTAATTATTCTCAATGGCACACTGAAAGATCTACTAGTAAAAATGTGCATGCTATAGAAGAAATCAATGTTTTGAGTGGAAAGATGGATGAACTTATGAATTTTTTTGCTATTAAGAGTGTTTCTTCTGATCCTAATGATATGCCTTTGTCTACTTTGATTGAGAATAATAATGAATCTATGGATGTGAATTTTGTTGGAAGGAACAAATTTGGTAATAACGCGTATAGAGGTAATTTTAATCCTAGACCGTTTCCTGGTAATTCCTCTAATAATTATGGTAATTCCTACAACAATTCTTATGGAAATTATAATAAGATGCCCTCTGATTTTGAATCTAGTATTAAATAATTTATTAGTTCACAGAAGAGTTTCAATACCTTGGTTGAAGAAAAATTGTCTAAGATTGATGAGTTGGCTAGGAACATGGATAGAATTTCTCTTGATGTTGATTCTTTGAAACTTAGATCTATGCCACCTAAGCATGATATCAATGAGTCTCTCAAAGCTATGAGAATTTCCATTGATGAGTGCAAAGAAAGAACATCTAGGATGCGTGCAAAAAAAGATTGCTTTGTGAAAGCATGTTCTTCTAGTTTTGATGATAATAAGGATGAAGATCTAAAAGTAATTGATGTGTCCCCTATTAAATCTTTGTTTTTCAATATGAATCTTGATAATGATGGGACTCGAGATGAGTTAACTTTAGCTAAAAGGCGTCCCAATGATTCGGAGTTTTTAGATCTTGATGCAAAAATTAGTAAAAGTGGGATTGATGAGGTCAAAACTTTACATAGCAATGAACCCACTATTTTGGATTTCAAGGAATTTAATTATGATAATTGTTCTTTAATAGATTGTATTTCCTTGTTGCAATCCGTGCTAAATTCTCAGCATGCTTATAGTCAAAATAAAGCTTTTACTAAACATATCGTTGATGCTTTAATGCAATCTTATGAAGAAAAGCTTGAATTGGAAGTTTCTATCCCTAGAAAACTTTATGATGAGTGGGAACCTACTATTAAAATTAAGATTAAAGATCATGAATGCTATGCTTTATGTTATTTGGGTGCTAGCATTTCCACGATTCCAAAAACTTTGTCTGATATGTTAGGTTTCCGTGAATTTGATGATTGTTCTTTAAATTTGCACCTTGCGGATTCCACTATTAAGAAACCTATGGGAAGGATTAATGATGTTACTATTGTTGAAAATAGGAATTATGTGCCCGTAGATTCATTGTTCTTAATATTGATTGCAATCCTACATGTCCTATTATTCTTGGTAGGCCTTTCCTTAGAACGATTGGTGCAATTATTGATATGAAAGAAGGGAATATTAGATTCCAATTTCCGTTGAGGAAAGGCATGGGAAACTTTCCTAGAAATAAAATTAAATTACCTTATGAATCTATTATGATAGCCACTTATGGATTGCATACCAAAGATGATAACACCTAGATCTATTCTTGCTTTTATGCCTAGCTAGGGGCGTTAAACGATAGCGCTTGTTGGGAGGCAACCCAATTTTATTTTTGTTTCTTGCTTTTTGGTTATGTTTAGTAATAAATAATTCATATAGACTCTGTTTAGATGTGGTTTTATACTTTTAATTAGTGTTTGTGTCAAGTAGAACCTTTGGGAAGACTTGGGGAAAGTCTTTACGATCTTGTTGTAAAAAACAGAAACTTTAGCGCTCACGAGATTTGCTGCCATTTTTTTACTGGAGAGTGAGATTAAGTTGATTCTTTTTGAAGATGATTAATATATAAATTCCTCACGTCCAGAAATTTGTTTTAGAATTTTGGGGGTTACAGAAGTATTTGAAACCTACAGATTACTACAGACTGTTCCATTTTTGACACATTCTTTTTTTTCGTGTGTTGTTTGCTTATTTTGATGAATCTATGGCTACTTTCGGAGGTTATGAACCATAGAGAAGTTGGAATACAGTAGGTTTAACACCAATATAAATAAAGAATGAGTTCATTACAGTACCTTAAGTGGTGGTTTGTTTTCTTTTACTAACGGAGCTCATGACATTTTCTGTTTAAGTTTTGCGTTGTGAAGTTTTCAAGTTTTGGGTAAAGATTTGATGGATTATGGAACAAGGAGTGGAAAGAGCCTAAGCTTGGGGATGCCCATGGCACCCCAAGGTAAAATTCAAGGACAACCAAAATCCTAAGCTTG